>NC_084825.1:12805426-13071196 GCF_958449725.1 Rosa rugosa
ACGAGACTAAGTGTGGATCATGAGAGGGAGAGAGAGAGAGAGGGACACAAGCATGTATAGTGGTTCACCTTGCCCTTGAGGCAAGGCTACGTCCACTTAGATATTTTACTATGTAGTGAGGCCAAGTAGCCTTTGATAGTGATACAAGTGAGGGGATCATGTATCCATCCTATCTAAGAAGGGGAGGACTTCCCTTTATAGCTAAGGGAAGTCCCACTCTATTTACATATCCTCGATGTGGGACAATAATACATATATTGCTTCTCTTGAAGCCTCTTGGAGAGCATGGGAGGGTGGCCTCCTAGCAAGGTACCGGCCGACCTCCACCATAGCGAGGTAGCTCGGGTGTCGGACTACCGGATGCATGTTGTAGGCGGGACTAGCCATGCCGCGGGGCCCACCTATGAGGTCGTTGATTATGCTTGGCGGTATGTAATATAAGTGATATCAACAAGTCCCCCAAGTCCCCGAGTAAGAGGCGCTTCTTGGTTGGGGAGTTTAAATGTGATGCCGCCAAGTATGAGTGATGACCTCGTTGAACGCTATACCCATACTAGTCCCCCAACTCCGTAAGTAAGAAGGGACTCTACGGGTATGTTGGTGCCACGGGGCCCTCATCACGCTAGTACCTGCAAATAAGATAAGAGTGTACAAAAATACATATTGATTGCGCTAGGGCAATCTAAGTGACATTTGAGTCAAATGCATCGAGGTGCATGAATGTTTATGTGAGATGCATATTACACAATGTGTGTATACACGTATTATGTAATGTTTGACATACGATGTATAAGTCGAAAAATGTATGTGATTGTGACAGCATACAAAGTGCATATGATGCATAGATATGTGATGAACGCGATGACACATAATGATATGTATATGTTGTATGCATATGATACATGTGTTAGGATCGGGAGTGTTATTACTCGCCGAGTCCCCCAAGTCACGTAGTTAGTACAATCGAAGTTTAGGACTTGAGTTATGTTCGACGATACCGGTGAGGTTGAGCAAAGAGTTCCGGCATCGTAGTATATATTGACAATACTAGCGAGACTATGGCGTGACCATGATAGTCCCCCAAGTATAGGTTAGAGGAAGGATCTCTAACTTACTTAACCCGAACGTATAAGCCATAACCTGATTGTTTGGCTCATGTGTAACGGGAACGTAAGAGATGAGCTCGCTCATGTTGAGCGGGTGTGAGTTTTGTCCTATGGTCTTATTAATGGGATGTAAAAGAAATTTAATTGTTGCGATCAACAATAGGTGAAAAATTTCAATATTTCCATTAATAGACCATAACACGAAAGTATGAGCGTGAAGCTCAATGATAGTCCCGGTCGGGTACTATCTCCACTTGTGATAAGTGGTATGAATAAGTCCCCCAAGTATAGAGAATGCTCGGGAGGTGAGATGATTCAAAAGTAAAGGATTGGACCTTGGCTTACCCCGCCTCCGGTACCAAGTGGGGTTTTCTGAGGGCTTGAGCCTATGGTACCCGATAGGGTAGAATGAGGATTTTGGTCTCTGATACCCGGAAGGGTAAATTAGGACTTGAGCTTCTGATACCCGGAAGGGTAGATTGAGGACTTGAGCCTCTGATACCTGGAAAGGTAGAATGAGGACTTGAGCCTCTGATACCCGGAAGGGTAGAATGAGGACTTGAGCCTCTGATACCCGGAAGGGTAGAATGAGGACTTGAGCCTCTGATACCCGGAAGGGTAGAATGAGGACTTGAGCTTCTCGTACCCGATGGGGTAGCCTGAGGGCTTGATGCCTCTCGTACCCGATGGGGTAGTCTGAGGGCTTGATGCCACTTTATATGTATGTGTTCAAAGCGGACCTCCGCTCTGGATAGGATCTGTGTGTGTGTGTATATATATATATTATAGATGCTAAGTATACCCTTTAAATTTCTCATAGTTTTGAAGTAAAAAGTTATTATACACATAGCATACACGATTTTTATGTTTTTTCCCGTACTTTACACATATTATTGAACAAATATAATATAAATTAATAATTTAACAATTAAAATTAATAAATAAAATGAATTAAATTTTTTTTTTATGATTGATGAAATGTCTGAATAATATATACGCACATATTTTTCTCGTATTATACACGTTTCATATTTTACTAACTATGCACATTTCATATTTTACTAACTATGCTGTACCATCCCATTCCCCCCCCCCCCAAAAAAAACACACACACACAGAGGAGGTCTCTAGAAGGTCGTCGGAGACTGTCATTGCCCCCGATAAACTTTTATTGTCCCCTAATAAATTTTTTATTAGAGGCAATAAAAGTTTATTGGGGAAAAAGAGACTAATCTCCCTAAAACTAGGAAAATAAAACTTTGATTGAGAAAGGAGATGAGAAGACTACATCAATTCAATTTTTTTTTATTGGGGAGCAATAAAAATTTATTGGGTTTTATTGGGGGCAAGTAAAAGTGGGGGGGGGGGGGGGGGGGAGAGAGAGAGAGAGTGAGGTCATCCGGAACCTCACCGGACTTCGCTAGTCATTAGAGGTCACCGAAGAGATCACCGGAAGTCCATGGGGAGGTCGTAAGAAATCTCACAAAAGTTGTATGAGGTTTATTGAATCCCAATAAAAGCTGTTATAACCCCCAAATAAAAACTGTATTAGGTTTATTGAGGGTCAATAATCAGTGAAAAATGAATATGTTCTTTATTTTGAAAGTTTTAAGAGGTTTGTTGACCCTCTAATAAAAGTCTATTGATCGCCGATAAAATTTTTATTGCCCTCCAATAAAAGTTTAAAAAATCAGTGATCGCAAAAAATGGAAGATAATGGAGAAGAACATGAAATATATGAGCCTAAGAAGAAGAAGAAGAAGTAACTGAAGAGAAAACAAATCTGGAGAGAGAAAACTGAGGCTCTTGTTTCTACTGAAGAATACGGAACGAGACTAAGTGTGGATCATGAGAGGGAGAGAGAGAGAGAGGGACACAAGCATGTATAGTGGTTCACCTTGCCCTTGAGGCAAGGCTACGTCCACTTAGATATTTTACTATGTAGTGAGGCCAAGTAGCCTTTGATAGTGATACAAGTGAGGGGATCATGTATCCATCCTATCTAAGAAGGGGAGGACTTCCCTTTATAGCTAAGGGAAGTCCCACTCTATTTACATATCCTCGATGTGGGACAATAATACATATATTGCTTCTCTTGAAGCCTCTTGGAGAGCATGGGAGGGTGGCCTCCTAGCAAGGTACCGGCCGACCTCCACCATAGCGAGGTAGCTCGGGTGTCGGACTACCGGATGCATGTTGTAGGCGGGACTAGCCATGCCGCGGGGCCCACCTATGAGGTCGTTGATTATGCTTGGCGGTATGTAATATAAGTGATATCAACAAGTCCCCCAAGTCCCCGAGTAAGAGGCGCTTCTTGGTTGGGGAGTTTAAATGTGATGCCGCCAAGTATGAGTGATGACCTCGTTGAACGCTATACCCATACTAGTCCCCCAACTCCGTAAGTAAGAAGGGACTCTACGGGTATGTTGGTGCCACGGGGCCCTCATCACGCTAGTACCTGCAAATAAGATAAGAGTGTACAAAAATACATATTGATTGCGCTAGGGCAATCTAAGTGACATTTGAGTCAAATGCATCGAGGTGCATGAATGTTTATGTGAGATGCATATTACACAATGTGTGTATACACGTATTATGTAATGTTTGACATACGATGTATAAGTCGAAAAATGTATGTGATTGTGACAGCATACAAAGTGCATATGATGCATAGATATGTGATGAACGCGATGACACATAATGATATGTATATGTTGTATGCATATGATACATGTGTTAGGATCGGGAGTGTTATTACTCGCCGAGTCCCCCAAGTCACGTAGTTAGTACAATCGAAGTTTAGGACTTGAGTTATGTTCGACGATACCGGTGAGGTTGAGCAAAGAGTTCCGGCATCGTAGTATATATTGACAATACTAGCGAGACTATGGCGTGACCATGATAGTCCCCCAAGTATAGGTTAGAGGAAGGATCTCTAACTTACTTAACCCGAACGTATAAGCCATAACCTGATTGTTTGGCTCATGTGTAACGGGAACGTAAGAGATGAGCTCGCTCATGTTGAGCGGGTGTGAGTTTTGTCCTATGGTCTTATTAATGGGATGTAAAAGAAATTTAATTGTTGCGATCAACAATAGGTGAAAAAT
This sequence comes from Rosa rugosa, assembly GCF_958449725.1. Taxonomy (NCBI): domain Eukaryota; kingdom Viridiplantae; phylum Streptophyta; class Magnoliopsida; order Rosales; family Rosaceae; genus Rosa; species Rosa rugosa. The sequence continues at coordinate 12,809,640 of NC_084825.1, forward strand.
TTCAATATTTCCATTAATAGACCATAACACGAAAGTATGAGCGTGAAGCTCAATGATAGTCCCGGTAGGGTACTATCTCCACTTGTGATAAGTGGTATGAATAAGTCCCCCAAGTATAGAGAATGCTCGGGAGGTGAGATGATTCAAAAGTAAAGGATTGGACCTTGGCTTACCCCGCCTCCGGTACCAAGTGGGGTTTTCTGAGGGCTTGAGCCTATGGTACCCGATAGGGTAGAATGAGGATTTTGGTCTCTGATACCCGGAAGGGTAAATTAGGACTTGAGCTTCTGATACCCGGAAGGGTAGATTGAGGACTTGAGCCTCTGATACCTGGAAAGGTAGAATGAGGACTTGAGCCTCTGATACCCGGAAGGGTAGAATGAGGACTTGAGCCTCTGATACCCGGAAGGGTAGAATGAGGACTTGAGCCTCTGATACCCGGAAGGGTAGAATGAGGACTTGAGCTTCTCGTACCCGATGGGGTAGCCTGAGGGCTTGATGCCTCTCGTACCCGATGGGGTAGTCTGAGGGCTTGATGCCTCTCGTACCCGATGGGGTAGCCTGAGGGCTTGATGCCTCTCGTACCCGATGGGGTAGCCTGAGGGCTTGTACAGCGTGGCCCGGTGGGGTCACGTGAGGGCTTGAGCCTCCTTAACCCAATGGGGTTGAATGAGGGCCGGTGGGCCTCCTTTACCCGGTGGCGTGGCCCCGGGTAGAATGATGTAACTCTGTTGGGGTAACCGGTGGCCCTGGGCCCCGGTACCCGGTGGGGTGGCCCCTGGTAGAATTATGGCTTTGAGCATTGTAACCCCGTTGGGGTGTCCGGTGGCTTTGGCTTCCGGTACCCTGTGGCGTGGCCCCGGGTAGAATGACGATATTAGCCTCGCATGATAGGAGGAGATTTATACAAGCATTTGACCTTGACTTACCCCTTGAGGGTACCTCGCTCGGGGCGAGGATTTTAAGTGCCGTATTTGACACTAATTTAGTGCCATATGTATATATGTAGCAATTTTAATTGATAGTCAATTAAATAAAGTAATAACACGTAGGCATAAATGAATATGCTATCAAAATTGGACGCATTTAAAGACATGCTTAGACGATAGTGATCGCTATTGAAGCATGTAAAGCATTACATTAGCTCAAAGTGAAAGAGCATAAGTGAGAACTTATCTGGAGCCGTGAAGAAGTGGTATAAATATTGTAAAGTATGGGAATTGCTCATATGTAGGACTCCATGTCAGCTAGCGAGTACCAATAGTATATTTGGCCTCGTTTGTACAAGGGGGTGCCCGGTTGGGATGATTGTACCTCACCAAAAATAAATAGGTGATTAGCAGTTTGTTTATATAATTTTAGATTGACTAAATATATGTAGTTGAGATTTCATGTAATCATGTTGAAACATAGCGTAATTATAACTACACGACATTAATAGACAACCAAATGCTTGAAGTTTCACAAGCGGGAGCATGTGAGAGCCTGAATATAGAGCTGCTAGCTGTAGGAATGCAGAAGCAGACAAGCATGCCATTTTGTTCATGTGTGTCACCAATTTTAGAGAATGGCATTGACACAAATGTGATTTAAATTATGACAAGTGTGCCTTAGCAGTAGCTATGCTATTTATAAGTTTATAATAGGCTGAGTGTATGTGTGCAGATTAACAGGGGAGCATAAGTAGCATGCAATAGGCACAAATTAAGTTATTATGTGATAGGCGAATTATGAATTCGTGTGGTGTGAATGATATGCATACTTGGAATGAATATATATATATGAGTAAACCATCTAAGATAGAATATTGTGCATGGTACCCATGTGAAAACAATTAAACACGTGGTGGTGATTTAGTTATTTATGTACAAAGGGAATATAATTAATTAAGTGGCAAGATGATCGAATGTGTGCCTTAGCTAGCAGTCATACTTGACCATGCATGGTGATACGTGGTACCGGTAGTATGCTAGCATGTGTATAGGTGAGATAGTTGGCATGTATGAAGTACTGTAGTGATAGAGTTGATCATGCTTGACATGTGTTGTAGAAATGATAATTATGCATGAACTGTGCCCGGAAGTTTGGTCAACGGGATCAGCTGGACCCAAAGTCATAGGGGCCAGGTATTCAAAGCATGCATGTATTTGAAGTATCAAGAGTCATATAATTAAGCATGTAAGATCAGATGAAAGTACTCATCTGTAGGAAGCAGTCCGAGTCGCGTAACTGAGTTGTTGGGTGTGGAGAAAATTTGCAGGGACTGGACATGACCAGCGGGTACCGGATAGGATCAGCGGGTACCGGAGGCCTCTCTAAATCCCGGTGAGGATCAATGCTTGGTGCTGCCGGATTGGGTCGTTGTAGACGAAGGACGTCACAGAGTTGCATCGCTCGAATGCTCGGTGGAGATAGCTCATGGTTGAGAAGAAATAAAGTCAAAGCTCTCAGTCGAGTTTGTCATGTACTCATGTGCATGAAGAGGACATGAGCTGGTTGATGAAGCCGGCGGGTGTCGGTGAGCCATAATGAGTTTGAACCCGTAGTGATTAATGAACTTGGGTCGGTCGGAGGCTAACGAGGTCGGACCCGATAGCAGGAGTTGGGAACAACTAGAGCAGGTTTGCAGGTGAACCCGGGATCCGAAGCAGCTAGCGCCGGTGGCTCGAAAGGTACTTCGGTGCCTGGAGAGAGCTTGAGCTAAGTACCACCGGTTGCCGGAAGCCATTTTTTTTTTTTTTAAACCCCGAACGAACATCTGATATACTCCCGGAGAGTAAGAGTGGGAGAGGGTCAGGGGGTACCGGAGAATGCTAAATCGTTGGGTTCCCACCGAGATCTTTTTTTTTTTTTTTTAAATGGTTTGCTGAATTGCTGCGGTATCTCGCTAGAGCTATTTGAAGTTACCGGTGGGTCACTGAGAGATGCTTCCAAGTTTGGTACCAGTGCCGAGACCAACACCTGAGAGGTGGGTCGCCGGTAGATCGTCGCTGCTCGGAAGAGGCACCGGGAGGTTGGGGTGTTGGAAGCATTCAAGTTGGGTGCACGGGTGTACTAAGGAAATTGATCCTCGTTGATATTCAAGCAAGGGGTTGTCTCCGGGACCGGTGTGCCCAAAGGGAGATGCACAAGGGAAGAGGGCTCTGGAAGAGCAACGAGTTGAGTCACCGAGAACAAGGTGCAGGTCTCGCCGAGCGGTGTTCTAGTCCACCGGGACCCGAGTTGGTTAATGAAGTGTGGGTATCATGTGCCCGGAGTGGTGAAGCCTTCGGGTCTCGTAAATGAGAACGAGTAACCAGATTGAGGCTTGGGCTTGACTCCTTGATGTCAACTGGACCTTGACTCCTTGATCATGAGTGGTACCGAAGACTTGGCCCGATGATAGTCACCGGGAAGAATATGGTCCCGGGAGGATTTGAGTTTGTGGGTGCCAAAATAAGATTTGGCCAATGAGTTGAGGGTGCGGGGTGTGCACGTACCCGCTGGTTTGTGAAAGTACCGAAGGCTTAGGGGTGGAGGTACCCGCATGTACTCATGTACCCGGACTGACTCATGGTACCCAGATGGATCATGGTACCCGGATGGCTCCTCGGAGGCTCTTGGGTGAGGAAGGTGAGGGGTGTCCTTCGTGTACCCGCTGACTCGTGGTACCCGTACATGACCCTTGCTCAAGGTCGGAGGCTCATACCCAAATTTAGGTACCCTCCTTCTAGCGCCAATGTTTCTACTGAAGAATACGGAACGAGACTAAGTGTGGATCATGAGAGGGAGAGAGAGAGAGAGGGACACAAGCATGTATAGTGGTTCACCTTGCCCTTGAGGCAAGGCTACGTCCACTTAGATATTTTACTATGTAGTGAGGCCAAGTAGCCTTTGATAGTGATACAAGTGAGGGGATCATGTATCCATCCTATCTAAGAAGGGGAGGACTTCCCTTTATAGCTAAGGGAAGTCCCACTCTATTTACATATCCTCGATGTGGGACAATAATACATATATTGCTTCTCTTGAAGCCTCTTGGAGAGCATGGGAGGGTGGCCTCCTAGCAAGGTACCGGCCGACCTCCACCATAGCGAGGTAGCTCGGGTGTCGGACTACCGGATGCATGTTGTAGGCGGGACTAGCCATGCCGCGGGGCCCACCTATGAGGTCGTTGATTATGCTTGGCGGTATGTAATATAAGTGATATCAACAAGTCCCCCAAGTCCCCGAGTAAGAGGCGCTTCTTGGTTGGGGAGTTTAAATGTGATGCCGCCAAGTATGAGTGATGACCTCGTTGAACGCTATACCCATACTAGTCCCCCAACTCCGTAAGTAAGAAGGGACTCTACGGGTATGTTGGTGCCACGGGGCCCTCATCACGCTAGTACCTGCAAATAAGATAAGAGTGTACAAAAATACATATTGATTGCGCTAGGGCAATCTAAGTGACATTTGAGTCAAATGCATCGAGGTGCATGAATGTTTATGTGAGATGCATATTACACAATGTGTGTATACACGTATTATGTAATGTTTGACATACGATGTATAAGTCGAAAAATGTATGTGATTGTGACAGCATACAAAGTGCATATGATGCATAGATATGTGATGAACGCGATGACACATAATGATATGTATATGTTGTATGCATATGATACATGTGTTAGGATCGGGAGTGTTATTACTCGCCGAGTCCCCCAAGTCACGTAGTTAGTACAATCGAAGTTTAGGACTTGAGTTATGTTCGACGATACCGGTGAGGTTGAGCAAAGAGTTCCGGCATCGTAGTATATATTGACAATACTAGCGAGACTATGGCGTGACCATGATAGTCCCCCAAGTATAGGTTAGAGGAAGGATCTCTAACTTACTTAACCCGAACGTATAAGCCATAACCTGATTGTTTGGCTCATGTGTAACGGGAACGTAAGAGATGAGCTCGCTCATGTTGAGCGGGTGTGAGTTTTGTCCTATGGTCTTATTAATGGGATGTAAAAGAAATTTAATTGTTGCGATCAACAATAGGTGAAAAATTTCAATATTTCCATTAATAGACCATAACACTAAAGTATGAGCGTGAAGCTCAATGATAGTCCCGGTCGGGTACTATCTCCACTTGTGATAAGTGGTATGAATAAGTCCCCCAAGTATAGAGAATGCTCGGGAGGTGAGATGATTCAAAAGTAAAGGATTGGACCTTGGCTTACCCCGCCTCCGGTACCAAGTGGGGTTTTCTGAGGGCTTGAGCCTATGGTACCCGATAGGGTAGAATGAGGATTTTGGTCTCTGATACCCGGAAGGGTAAATTAGGACTTGAGCTTCTGATACCCGGAAGGGTAGATTGAGGACTTGAGCCTCTGATACCTGGAAAGGTAGAATGAGGACTTGAGCCTCTGATACCCGGAAGGGTAGAATGAGGACTTGAGCCTCTGATACCCGGAAGGGTAGAATGAGGACTTGAGCCTCTGATACCCGGAAGGGTAGAATGAGGACTTGAGCTTCTCGTACCCGATGGGGTAGCCTGAGGGCTTGATGCCTCTCGTACCCGATGGGGTAGTCTGAGGGCTTGATGCCTCTCGTACCCGATGGGGTAGCCTGAGGGCTTGATGCCTCTCGTACCCGATGGGGTAGCCTGAGGGCTTGTACAGCGTGGCCCGGTGGGGTCACGTGAGGGCTTGAGCCTCCTTAACCCAATGGGGTTGAATGAGGGCCGGTGGGCCTCCTTTACCCGGTGGCGTGGCCCCGGGTAGAATGATGTAACTCTGTTGGGGTAACCGGTGGCCCTGGGCCCCGGTACCCGGTGGGGTGGCCCCTGGTAGAATTATGGCTTTGAGCATTGTAACCCCGTTGGGGTGTCCGGTGGCTTTGGCTTCCGGTACCCTGTGGCGTGGCCCCGGGTAGAATGACGATATTAGCCTCGCATGATAGGAGGAGATTTATACAAGCATTTGACCTTGACTTACCCCTTGAGGGTACCTCGCTCGGGGCGAGGATTTTAAGTGCCGTATTTGACACTAATTTAGTGCCATATGTATATATGTAGCAATTTTAATTGATAGTCAATTAAATAAAGTAATAACACGTAGGCATAAATGAATATGCTATCAAAATTGGACGCATTTAAAGACATGCTTAGACGATAGTGATCGCTATTGAAGCATGTAAAGCATTACATTAGCTCAAAGTGAAAGAGCATAAGTGAGAACTTATCTGGAGCCGTGAAGAAGTGGTATAAATATTGTAAAGTATGGGAATTGCTCATATGTAGGACTCCATGTCAGCTAGCGAGTACCAATAGTATATTTGGCCTCGTTTGTACAAGGGGGTGCCCGGTTGGGATGATTGTACCTCACCAAAAATAAATAGGTGATTAGCAGTTTGTTTATATAATTTTAGATTGACTAAATATATGTAGTTGAGATTTCATGTAATCATGTTGAAACATAGCGTAATTATAACTACACGACATTAATAGACAACCAAATGCTTGAAGTTTCACAAGCGGGAGCATGTGAGAGCCTGAATATAGAGCTGCTAGCTGTAGGAATGCAGAAGCAGACAAGCATGCCATTTTGTTCATGTGTGTCACCAATTTTAGAGAATGGCATTGACACAAATGTGATTTAAATTATGACAAGTGTGCCTTAGCAGTAGCTATGCTATTTATAAGTTTATAATAGGCTGAGTGTATGTGTGCAGATTAACAGGGGAGCATAAGTAGCATGCAATAGGCACAAATTAAGTTATTATGTGATAGGCGAATTATGAATTCGTGTGGTGTGAATGATATGCATACTTGGAATGAATATATATATATGAGTAAACCATCTAAGATAGAATATTGTGCATGGTACCCATGTGAAAACAATTAAACACGTGGTGGTGATTTAGTTATTTATGTACAAAGGGAATATAATTAATTAAGTGGCAAGATGATCGAATGTGTGCCTTAGCTAGCAGTCATACTTGACCATGCATGGTGATACGTGGTACCGGTAGTATGCTAGCATGTGTATAGGTGAGATAGTTGGCATGTATGAAGTACTGTAGTGATAGAGTTGATCATGCTTGACATGTGTTGTAGAAATGATAATTATGCATGAACTGTGCCCGGAAGTTTGGTCAACGGGATCAGCTGGACCCAAAGTCATAGGGGCCAGGTATTCAAAGCATGCATGTATTTGAAGTATCAAGAGTCATATAATTAAGCATGTAAGATCAGATGAAAGTACTCATCTGTAGGAAGCAGTCCGAGTCGCGTAACTGAGTTGTTGGGTGTGGAGAAAATTTGCAGGGACTGGACATGACCAGCGGGTACCGGATAGGATCAGCGGGTACCGGAGGCCTCTCTAAATCCCGGTGAGGATCAATGCTTGGTGCTGCCGGATTGGGTCGTTGTAGACGAAGGACGTCACAGAGTTGCATCGCTCGAATGCTCGGTGGAGATAGCTCATGGTTGAGAAGAAATAAAGTCAAAGCTCTCAGTCGAGTTTGTCATGTACTCATGTGCATGAAGAGGACATGAGCTGGTTGATGAAGCCGGCGGGTGTCGGTGAGCCATAATGAGTTTGAACCCGTAGTGATTAATGAACTTGGGTCGGTCGGAGGCTAATGAGGTCGGACCCGATAGCAGGAGTTGGGAACAACTAGAGCAGGTTTGCAGGTGAACCCGGGATCCGAAGCAGCTAGCGCCGGTGGCTCGAAAGGTACTTCGGTGCCTGGAGAGAGCTTGAGCTAAGTACCACCGGTTGCCGGAAGCCATTTTTTTTTTTTTTAAACCCCGAACGAACATCTGATATACTCCCGGAGAGTAAGAGTGGGAGAGGGTCAGGGGGTACCGGAGAATGCTAAATCGTTGGGTTCCCACCGAGATCTTTTTTTTTTTTTTTTAAATGGTTTGCTGAATTGCTGCGGTATCTCGCTAGAGCTATTTGAAGTTACCGGTGGGTCACTGAGAGATGCTTCCAAGTTTGGTACCAGTGCCGAGACCAACACCTGAGAGGTGGGTCGCCGGTAGATCGTCGCTGCTCGGAAGAGGCACCGGGAGGTTGGGGTGTTGGAAGCATTCAAGTTGGGTGCACGGGTGTACTAAGGAAATTGATCCTCGTTGATATTCAAGCAAGGGGTTGTCTCCGGGACCGGTGTGCCCAAAGGGAGATGCACAAGGGAAGAGGGCTCTGGAAGAGCAACGAGTTGAGTCACCGAGAACAAGGTGCAGGTCTCGCCGAGCGGTGTTCTAGTCCACCGGGACCCGAGTTGGTTAATGAAGTGTGGGTATCATGTGCCCGGAGTGGTGAAGCCTTCGGGTCTCGTAAATGAGAACGAGTAACCAGATTGAGGCTTGGGCTTGACTCCTTGATGTCAACTGGACCTTGACTCCTTGATCATGAGTGGTACCGAAGACTTGGCCCGATGATAGTCACCGGGAAGAATATGGTCCCGGGAGGATTTGAGTTTGTGGGTGCCAAAATAAGATTTGGCCAATGAGTTGAGGGTGCGGGGTGTGCACGTACCCGCTGGTTTGTGAAAGTACCGAAGGCTTAGGGGTGGAGGTACCCGCATGTACTCATGTACCCGGACTGACTCATGGTACCCAGATGGATCATGGTACCCGGATGGCTCCTCGGAGGCTCTTGGGTGAGGAAGGTGAGGGGTGTCCTTCGTGTACCCGCTGACTCGTGGTACCCGTACATGACCCTTGCTCAAGGTCGGAGGCTCATACCCAAATTTAGGTACCCTCCTTCTAGCGCCAATGTTTCTACTGAAGAATACGGAACGAGACTAAGTGTGGATCATGAGAGGGAGAGAGAGAGAGAGGGACACAAGCATGTATAGTGGTTCACCTTGCCCTTGAGGCAAGGCTACGTCCACTTAGATATTTTACTATGTAGTGAGGCCAAGTAGCCTTTGATAGTGATACAAGTGAGGGGATCATGTATCCATCCTATCTAAGAAGGGGAGGACTTCCCTTTATAGCTAAGGGAAGTCCCACTCTATTTACATATCCTCGATGTGGGACAATAATACATATATTGCTTCTCTTGAAGCCTCTTGGAGAGCATGGGAGGGTGGCCTCCTAGCAAGGTACCGGCCGACCTCCACCATAGCGAGGTAGCTCGGGTGTCGGACTACCGGATGCATGTTGTAGGCGGGACTAGCCATGCCGCGGGGCCCACCTATGAGGTCGTTGATTATGCTTGGCGGTATGTAATATAAGTGATATCAACAGCTCTCTCTCTAAAATCTAGAGAGAGAAAACAGATCTGAAAACACCATTCCCCCTCCCCCTTCTCTCTTGCCCAGATCTTGATCCCTCCGGATCTAGATCGACGGCTTGAGAGTTGGGGGTGGTTTCTCTTTGGTCTCTCTTTTTCTTATTTCCCTTGCTTCTCTCACACCCTTTGTGGTGATTTACACCCATTTTGTGGTGATTTTGCTGACATATGTTCAGTTCAAGAGGACCTGGTTCCTGCTTTCTCTGCCGACCATCTCAAACATTTTCAGATCCATGAACCTCCATGATTCCCCCATCTAGTACTTCACATCAGCTCCCCTCCTTCTACCAAAGACCTGCTCCATGAAGGTTGTCGTGACTACCTCTTGAAAGTGAGAAACACTTGCCTAGAGGAGTATGGGTGCTCACGCATGGGTGTTTCACCCCCCATTCACCATTGGATTTTTTCTTTGCAATTGGCTTCTGTCCCATTTCGGTGGTTTCGTTCCCTCTCTGGTTTGAGTCTCTCCGGTGGAGTAGAGATAGTTAATGTTTGGTGTTGGTTCTATTCTCTCATCCCCTTAAACTTTGGTTTTGTATGGATCTGTCTTTTGGGATTTTATTGGCAGCGGCTTATCGGTTCTCATCCCTTCGATTTGGCACTTCTTGTGTCCTCTTGGCTCCTGGCGGCTTGGGCGGCGGCGGTGCCTGTGCAGGATAGCTTGGGCGGCGGCGACGGCTGTGTTATTATTGTAGGAGATGATGTTTTATTAAATTTTTAGGATTACACTCTTTTGCCCTATCATGTGGATTATGGTTGAGTGCAATTTTCCTTATTGACTTTATTTGTAATTGGGCCTTGCTTTGGGCTCCTCCCATTAGGTTTACTCCCTTTGGTATTATTAATGAAGTTTTCATTAATTCAAAAAAAAAAAAAAAAAAAAAAAAAGAAGAAGAAGAAGAAGAAAATCGGTGTATGAACTTGGAAATCATATATCCGACCATAACTCCCTTAAGTGGAACACGCTGAAGTAAAGATTAACTAATCTGTGAAGGTAATTCAATATCCTCCGAGTCTATGAATGTTCAGACACAATAGGCAAGTGAAAACTCTCAAGTCAGATGCCAAACAAGGAGGAATACATCCTATTTATATTAGCTACCATAATTTTGCCAGAGGGAAGTAGAAGATTCACCATAGACCTGAACCCAAATCCCAAGCTGCTCAAGCAGCCCTCACCTCTTATTAATCAACCAACTCTTAACATAACTGAAAGACACACCCCATTGTAGTTAATGCAACTATCAAAGACTACACACCCCATTGTAGTGTCTAACATTGCAATTTCTATAAGCATTTCCCACCATTTTCAACCACCATGTCGTAAGAACCAAACACATACCAGTTTGAGCCATCATCCACATTCAAAATACTAAACGAGTCCAAAGACTTGTTGGGCAAATCCAAAAAATCCACCTCCAGCTGGCTCCCCATAAAATTTATTGGCAAAAGAACAAAAATCCCATATATCCCAGCAAAACAAAACACCCTCAAACTGCACAAATCAAAGTCAAATTCAATAAACCCTTTAGTACAAGTCCTTCGATCACTAAATTGAAGATAAAAATGCGCATGAACACCACAGCATCCAAACTCGCACAGAAAAAAAGCTGATCTACAGAGGGGTGCCATGCCCGTCTCACCCAACTGGCACTGGGCAACAATATATCGAAATTGAAGCCATTATTTATTTATACCCTTACCTGCAATTGCAGCGATCACCTGCAATGAACATCACCGCCGGCCAACCATACCGGTCTTCTAACTCGTTGACATCACCGACGGCCAATCATCGCCATCGCATAACCCAGAAACCAGCGGCCTTCAGAAACAGGCGGCAATCAGTACCTCTCTCCCTTCTTCGCCGGTACTGGACTCGGCTTTGGTTAATCGGTCTCACCGGCACTAGCGGAGCCTCAGCTTGCTTCCCTCGCCGACGGTCGGTATTTTCGAGGCCAAGAGAGTCATACAGAGAGCGAGTCTGAGAGAGAATAAGTGGGAAGTGGCAGATTTTGTAATTACAAAAACTAGGCCTGGGCACGGGCCGGGACCGTATGCCAATTTGCTAGGCCCGGGACCAAGTCCCTTTTTTTCGGGCCGGGCTCAAATAATGTTTTTCAGTTATAGAGACCATGAAGGACCGGACCAAATAGGCCCGGGTCGGTCCTACCGGGTTTTTGGGCCCAAAAGTCAAATTTTGCTTACCTTCATTTTCAGATTTTGTCCATAATTTCTTCATGTTTCTGATTTTCATTTTAGAAGAAGAATATAAAATCATACAAGTTACAAACTAAGCTACAAAATGAAGAGAATAACATCCAAACTTCATAGATTCTTCATCACCGCCCTTAGACTGGTTGAAAGCCACCAGCATCTCGTTCCCACAAACTGGTGAAACTGCAGCTGCTTCGGGTTCCATTGTCAAAGACCCAAAGTGATAAAGAGAGGCTTCAGATTATACAACTGTAGAACAAAGAAGAAATAACAGAACCCTTCAGCAATAAATAAAATCATATTAAAGAACTGAAAGCCAATACTTAAATCATTTATTGACATATGTTGATTTGGAACAGCTGGTCACTCTGAAAACCAATTAAGAACAACCTCCTACATTCTATATTTCAAACAACCAGTTGCTTTAATGAATTAGTTTCTTTAGATAACATACATCAGTTGCTAACTCTAAAGTATATACAACTTGTAATGGATCTTTCACGTCAACACAAACTCACAGCTTTATCACTTATTAGCAGAAGAAAATATTTTACTCATGGAAACCAGTGACAATTCACTAAACGATAACAAAGATGAATAAGATTAAAAACAAAACCCAGACTACAAAACAAAACCATATTGCATACATTCACAATTGAATCTGATAAGCTTTAATTAACAAAAGAAAGATCAATAACAATCAATACCAACCAATCTGATCAAAAATCACAAAACAAATCTATGAAATCAAGTACCCCACCGTCTAATGTCAGATAAAATTCAGACACAAATAACACAATGAAAACCCCAATTTGACATAATCGAAGAACATCCAAATCCAACCATGAAAAGAAACCCAACTCTTACCTTGTTTTTGCTGAAAATAAAACTCCTTCCTCTTTTGCTGAAAACTCCTTCCCAAAGTGAATCCAAATATTGGCACCCACCTCTTCCCAGCCAAACCAACACTGACTCCTAGTACTACCAAATCCAAATCTCACCAAACTTTCACGATGAACCCAATCTTCTCGTTACAAACTGGAACTACTCAAAACACAAACCACTGGATACAAAACAAAAACAAAACAAATTCGGAAAAAAATTAACCAATTCAAGGAAAAGAGATTGAGGGCTTCGAGTAGGTTCGAGCTGCGAAGGGAAACTAGAAAAGCGATGCGAAGGGAATTGAAGAACTGAAGAAGGCTGCAAATAAATTTCCAGAGCGTTGCGTCTGGGAAAGGGTCGGGTACTGGAAACTTGGAGAGTGCTGCAAGTTCGAGCTTCAAAGGGAAACTAGAATTGGAATCCCTTCTGAAGTTTCGATCGCTCCAAGGACATCAAAACCCGAAGCTGGGTCGAGGTGTTGTGTTGAGCGTTGATGGCTGAGGGTTTCGGGTTGACTGAGAGTCTGAAAGTCTTATTGTCTTAAGACAAAGACTAATAGAACCCTTCCCAAAGGGTATATGGAATCGGGCCTATCTTCGGGCTTTTGGGATTATGGAAACAAGGGCCCGGGACCGGACCACTTAAACTCAAATGGTCCGGGCTTTATTTTGTCTATTTTTTCTCTCAAAGCCCAGCTCGGACCTCACGGTTCGGATCTATCCGGTTCGGGTTTTCGGGCTTTCGGGCTAAAATGACCAGGCCTAACAAAAACTGAGCTGAACCTAAAATTGACATTATGCCCTTAAATGGGGTCACAGTGAAATTGTTTCGTGTAAAAATTGGGCCATGTTTCTTGAATCAACCGAACAATTCTCATTTAACTCAAGTCAGAATTGCACGGATACATCATACATACCTTCCCTTGGCATCTATGGGCAAGTCTAGGAGGTGACATGCTAGCACCACCCATTAGACAATCATGCTCACATATTCAAAGCGACCCTATACACTATGAAGAGAATACATAATAAGTGTGCTACATTTAGACCTAAGATAACCATAACTGCATTTATTTGAATTAATGATCCTCTAGGACCCCAAATACAAAACCCTGAAGAAGTAAAGCCTATTTGTGTGGCCCCACAAAAGAGCCAAATTTCAACATGTACACACAACAGGTTTGGACACCCCAAGCCCATCTGATTTCAGCCCCCAAACTGAATTGGGCCCCCAAGATGATACAGGCACAACCCTTGCTGCAGCTTTGCCAATCGCGGCAGATGCCGCCACCGTCCATCTAACACGAGCAGTAGATGTTGTCGCTGCCAACTTCTCACTTCCGGTCTCCTCGACGTGCTCTGCATTCTCCAAAGCATGGCTTGCTTCCATCAGTACACCTGCAAAACTATGCCCAACGACTAGCTCCACAACTCCCACAATTTGGAGTGCAAAGACTTATGCCTCCATCAGTCAGATTCGGGTCAAGAGGTCGCACATTTGCCAACCATTAGCCTGCCTTACCGCCATTACCAGCCAAATAGGGTTGCTTACTGTACATACTAGTTGGCATTTCACTAGGTTTTGGCATCATCAGCTGGGGCCCGTAGAAGTACCCTAGGTGCCAGGCCACGGAACGGGTTCTCATCCCACCATGATGGTGCGCGTCAGGGACGACACCCTGGGCCCAAAGGGGTTCAGACCTGATCACCATGGTCCATCTAAATACACACCAGAAAGATGATATAGCTACAAAGGGGACAATAGGCGTCCCACATCGAAGATAGGGGAAACACCTTTCCCATGCTCGAGTATTAAAGCATCAGCACAACCACCTTTTACGGGTAATAACTTCTTTATGATACTATTACTATGTCCATTTGAATATCAGTATCTTACTCAGGCATTGGAGAGGCGTAAACCGTCCGGTACGGTTTACCCCTCTAACACTGTGTTCCTGGTACAAGGTTTAGGAGTTGGATCGGTACCCCAGGTGGTATAGCATTCTATGTGAGGTACCCGGAGAAAGCCACCAGAAACATTGGCGCCCTAGAGAGGGGTTCGAATCATGACTGAGCCGGAAGAAACGGCAGGTGAGGGTAGAAGTGTTACCCGAGCATTAATATTCACTCTAGGCACTTCATCAGGAGGGACACCAAGTGTTGGAAGAGAAACACATGGTCTCGGATTCTTGGACCCGCAGAACGCAAGCAACCACCAGTCATCCCGGACCAATTGGCCCCGGTTTTAGAGTTGGAGTCCATGCGAGCAGAGATCACAGGCTTTGGGGAACAAGCAGGAATCGATCGGGAACAACAACGAATCAATAGGGAGACTAACCTCCTTTCACAATAGAGATTATAGGAGCTAGAGGATGAAAACACTGCGCTAGCCCGGGCACTGGACCGAAGACACCAGCATAACGAGGCACTCACCTAGGCCTTCGCTAGAGCATCTCAGATAACGGCAGAGTTAAGTGCTGCCCCAGTTACGGGGATAACCGGCGCCGCGCCGACTCCGTGCATTGGAAGCGGTCACCGGGTCATCCAGATACCGATAGATCTGTACCCAGAAAGCCTGAGGCATATGCCACCACCACCTTTGCCCCAGCCAACTCAAAATGAGCCACCGGTAACTGATCCAAACACGGCGTTGCTCTTGCAAGTGAGCAACTCCTTGCATGCCCTTCAGGCAAGGGTAGAGGCAGCAGAGAATAGGGACACCTAGAGGCCCCTGACCACTTACGAAGATCGTCAGGGTCCTTTAACCCAACAGGTTAGAGCTGCAATTTGGTCGAACATATCAAAGCAGCTGAAGATTGACTATACGAGAATTGGAGACCCATACCAACACCTACAGGCTTTCCGGTCACAGACGAGCTCCAAGGGATACACAGATGAGGTGTGTTGTAACATGTTCTAAGAGACATTATAAGGGGAAGCTTGAGTTGGTTCTACGAACTGCCGGCCGGTTCTGTAGGGATGTTCAAGGATCGCGGACAAATTCGTAGCTCGATTCATCCTACGTACTGGTGGGATACACACCCCGAAGGGACTACTAAAGGTTCAGCAGGGGGAGAACGAGACGTTGAAATCCTTCGTCAATCGGTGGCAGGCGGCTACCGCTAAGTGCTGGGACTTCAATAAAGAACTGGCTGAACTGGCTTTTAGGAGGGGCTTAAGGCCCGAGGAGTTCCTCTACGGGATTAATCATCATCCTCCGGCTAGCTACGACGAGCTGATGGCCACAACCATGCATCAGACCCGCTCAGGCCGAATTTGAAACATACGGTGATAACATCAGACCAGAGCGAAGGGTCTCCAGCCAGGCCCCGGTGGCCAGGGATGAGCCACGAAAGCAGGAGTGGGTCCATGATCAGGGACGATCACCCCACAACTCGAGCAAGAGGAACAAAGAGTCCTCATCCAGGTCTAGTGGTTACGTGACCACTCAGTCCCACCGCGAAGAAAGGGCACAACAAGGCCTACGAATGCCACCCCTACCCTGGTACGAGGTATTTACTCTCCTAAACTCTTCGTACGAAACTATTTGTAACGAGAACAGAGATGAGATACCTGGACCATCACCTCGGAAGTTCCCGAAAAGCAAGCTTACCTAGTAGGGGACCGGAAGGTTCTGTACATATCACGAAGATGCCGGACATAATACCAAACTCTGCATCGCTCTAAAGAATACGATCGAGTCGCTAATTCAGAAGGGCAAGCTTCAGCGGTACCTGCCCGCTAAAGAGATACTATTTAGGAACTATCGACATATATGGCCGGATCCTCATGATCCACGGTAGAGGACCAAAGGATTTACCTCCCTGGACGAAGAAGCAAAATTCCAGCCACCCGGAAGTTTTCAATTTCCACAAGTCCCCGCAACAATGGGGCGACACTGGGTGGAAGTTCGTCACTTTCTTGCAGGAAGAAGAAGCTGACCTTCAGATGTCCCATTGATAGGAGCATTTTAATGCGACGTTTTAATTGTTATTTCCTCATATTTACTTAGTTATTTCCTTAAATGAATCCTTCTTGTTTAGGAAAGTTACTTTTTTTAGGAAGTTTCTATTTTTAGTAATAGTTTCTATTTTCAGGTCCATGGAGCAAACAAAGCTGAAATGAGCTCAAAAAGAGAAAGAAAAGCTAGGAAACGTTGGAGAGAGCTGAGACAAGGCACAAGGGTTGCATAAGAGCAAGTTCACCCGTTGAGCTTGACCGGTCAAGACTATTCACTGCTTTTTTGCCTTGTATTTCCACTATTGAGCTTGACCAGTCAGATACTGTTCACAAAATGTCATGACTAGTCAAGTTTTTAGTCGAGTTCTTGACTAAAAACTTGACTAGTTGTGACATTTTGTGAATAGTATCTGACTGGTCAAGCTCAATAGTGGAAATACAAGGCAAAAAAACAGTGAATAGTCTTGACCGGTCAAGCTCAACGAGTGGACTTGCTCTAAATGAGCTGAAACGAAGAAATGAAGTTTTCCTGGTCCAACTAGGAAATGCTGTTTCAACCAAGAAATCCTGTTCAGAAGAGGAAACTTTGTCAAAGCAAGACTCCTGAGCCAACCATGAAGCATGATCTGAAAAATGAAGAAACATGGCCTTGAGAGAAGAGTCCTGGAGGCACTAGGAGACTATATGGCTTGAAGATGACACATGGAGGCTCAAGAACCTTCTAGGTTAATTTTGGGTTGTTGGATGTAAGGAACGTTGGGATATGCTTTGGAGAGTTTTAAGGGAGAAAAGTTTCAAAATGCGTCCAGATACGTTGTCTAGGTTCATTCCTAGATATTTGGCCAGAAATGAAGAAGAAAATCAGAGTAAATCCATATATATTTCGGCAAAAATATATTTTAAATATTATGGACTTTATTTTGGAGTTTTTGATTGGTTGGATGACACAACAAAGCTGACATGGCACTCTGTGATTGGTTGAAGCTGTGTGGAGCATCCAGATAATTTTTGGGAAAATAAAAGAAGATTCATAAAGCTTGGAGATGCTTGGCCGTTCCCCTATATATAGGCCCCTATGCTAGACGTTTTAGACACCATTCAGGCTATGTTTGGTATGGCTGTGCTTTTTTAAAAAGTTGGCTTCTGCTTATTTTTGATAATAAATGGCTGAAAAGCAAAGCAGCTGAGTGTTTGGTAAACTGGCTTTTTATAAGTGCTGTCAGTGACAAAAGCAGTGGTAGAGTGTTTGGTAAACTCAAACTGACTTGTGCTTTTTGTTTGTGGAATGACCAATTTAGACATGAAAGATTATATTGCCTTGATTGTTTGGTAATATAATGTAGTTCAAGTTTAAATAGAAGGTTATTTTGAGGATCTTACTCTTTTGAATACCTCAAGTCTTGCTAAATCTCATTATTCTTTTGAACTGATGAAACACAACATCTATAAAAAATATACTTGGCCAGTAACTATGTACTCGATCAAATCTATTTCTTCATCATGTAAAATTGCATTGTGCATCATGTAATCTAATCTATCAGAGTCATATTAAGCTCATTTCTATCTATGAATGGGATCTCAGTAGAGATTTTACAAACATAATTTCTCAACATTTACATGTAGAATTGCAATATCCACTTGAATTACAACAGACACACCTATACTTCTCAAATCAACTAATTGGTCACCATATAGTTATGATGGCCAAAGACAAGTTTACCCAGGCCACGAATTTCTCAACTAATTTCTCAAATCAACTCATTGACAATCTTTACCCATGTACTAGCCCGGCCAACATCAATGAGCCAGAAGCAGAATCTGAGCCTCCTGATGACAGAGACTGAAATGAGCCAGAAGTAGAATCTGAAGGAAAGGGAACTTTCGGAGGGAGGGCATATAACATGGCATCTGATAAAGCCTTCTCCAAATGGACTTTAGGAGGGCTTTCAGCTGTAGCATGAGGATGAAAGGGTTCCACTTCATCCTGCATTAGTCACATGAAGACAATTTACTTGTATATTACAGTTACACACAGTATTAACAACAGAGACAAAAACAGAACACCTTCTGTGAACTATCACCACTACAAAATGAAGAGCTCAAAGGAGAACTTCTTTGCGTGTGTGATCTTGGACTATTTGCTTCAGAGGTAACTCCACTTTTTGTTTCTGCTCTCCCCTTCTGTTGAAGGCCGCGTGATATTAATGCTTTTAGACCAGTAAACCAGACTTCAGCTTCATCTTTATCCTTGCATATCTGGTATAAGCAATTAGCATCAAAGTGTACAAAATTAGTAAACAAAGTTTATTGAAGAACACCAGCAATAATAACAAACTATTCATACAGTTAATACCAAAAAGCGGAAAAGATTTGACAGAAAAATAGACAGAAATTATAATTTTTGAGAAGATAAACAGAAATTACAATGAAGGTTATCAATAATTTTCAGCAACGATAGTAAAATTCACAAAATTAAGGGAAAGACTAGTTGAGCTAGGAAACAGAACACCAAAGAATCAGATAGCAGGGCATCACCACCAAATAAGATGCTTACCAAATCTAAAGACCTATCATCATATATGAGAGAAAATGACTTATATTCCTTCTCAGGCCGAGGATACCGTTGAAGATTGGCTGCAGTGTATACAAGTAAAGGAATCTTTTGTTACCATGTGACAGCTAATAAATGAAGGAGAAAGCAATATATGGGTATTGCAGCATTAAAATCTTCATCATAAGCAAACATCACATAAACATGTGGGCATATGTTATTACAAGGAATCATAGATCGCTTTCCTTGCAAGATCAAACACCTAAAAAGTCCAATGTAGATAAATATAAGGATTAAATTCAGTTTACCTCCCTAAGGTTTAGGGGTAATTTCATGGTAGTCCCTGTCCTTTCAATTTAATCAGTTTACCCCTCAAGCTTTTCAATTTCAATCAGCTGTGTCCAATTTCTACTATTCCGTCCAATTTGGACCGTTAAGTCTGACTTTTGTGGGCTAAAATGGTCATTTCAAGACAAAAAAAATAAAAAAAAGGATTTTTTTTATTTTATTTTTTATTTTTCATTTAAAATTTGTTTTTTTTTTCCATCTTTTTTTTTATATATATAAATTTTGTCTTCAACCTATACACCACAAGTTATAATAGGTTTATAAAAACAAAAAGATACTCTAGGTGGTTGAAAGCCGCTCGCTGATCTACGATATTTGTGATATATCTCCGATAAAGTGAAGAATTTTAGGAGATATCCCCAATAAAGTGAAGAAATGTTTGTAAAAAATGATTTTACACTTTATCTATAAATATCTGTAAAAAATGATTTTACACAGATATTTCTTCACGGTTTTACACTTTATCTGTAAATATCTGTAAAAAATAATTTTACACAGACATTTCTTCACTTTATTAGGGATATATCCTAAAATTCTTCTCTTTATCAGAGATATATCATAAATATCGTAGATTAGCGAGCGACTTTCAACCACGTAGAGTATCTTTTTGTTTTTATAAACCTATTATAACTTGTGGTGTATAGGTTGAATACAAAATTTATATATATAAAAAAAAAAGATGGAAAAAAAAAATTTTAAATAAAAAAAAAAAAAAAATGAAAAAAAGAAAAAGAAAAAGAAAATCATTTTTTTTTGTCTTGAAATGACAATTTTAGCCTTCAAAAGTCAGACTTAACCGTCCAAATTGGACGGAATAGTAGAAACTGGACACGGTTGATTGAAATTGGAAAGCTTGGGGGTAAACTGATTAAATTGAAAGGACAGGGACTAACATGAAATTACCCTCAAACCTTAGGGGGGTAAACTGAATTTAATCATAAATATAAAAACTCAAACATTGGATAGGTATATTCAACATTGCATACAACTAAAACATTATAATTGCAAGTTACCAAAATTCTAATCTAAGCTTAGGAAATGACAATACCAGCTACCCCAAGTTAAGCTATAAAAACGATAATATCCGAAGCTTGTCATTCAATAATCTACTACAATTTTAACTTACTGAGAACACTAATGCCATCTGTTCTGCCCAGAGAAAACAGTAGCAGTGGAGAGAGGGTTATAAACTTCCACAAGTTAACCATCACCATCACATATATATCCTAATCTTTTCTCATTCACTCTCCCAGCAATTTAATAATCTGGTCCTAAACCCAAATAACAGTCTTTAACTCAAATAAGCATACATTACATATAAATATTGCTGCAGAGAGTGAGAACAAACAGTAAATTCCAATCTATAATTCTGAATCTAATCTTGCAGCACAAAGAGACATAATTCCAATCTATAACTGTTGCATAACCATCATGTTGAGATCAGTACCCAAAACCATAAGGCAACATTTGCCAAAATAAACACTCCTCGGTCCAAAAACGCAGTAACCTAACAAAAACGCAGAGAAAGTAGAGTGCCCATATATCTTTTCCCATGATCATTGTGAATGAACCAAAATCACAGTCCCAAATCAACCTAAACCCCCATTGATTCAGTACCCAATTACACGAATTGAAACTGAAATAGATACAAAACTGAAATTGAAACTGAAATAGATACAAAACTGAAATTGAAACTGAAATCAACCTATAATAGATACAAAACTGAAATTGATACCTAAATCAACCTATAGTACCTCTTTTTCAAAGAAATTGAAACTGAAAAAGATAAATAACTAACCGTGAATCAAATTGCCAACCAGCCAGCAATCAAGGATTGAGGCTTCAATTTCAAACACTGATGAGAGGCAGGTGAAGGCAGTCAGTGAAAGAGATTATGCGTTTGTATTCATTGCGGCGCTGCATGTGAGGCTTCAAATTTGAACACGGAAGAGAAGAGTCTCCTGGCATTGTGTAATTGCTGAAACGAAGAGAGGATAGAAACCGATATTTCCAAAATTTCATTAATCTACAGTATCTACCGCTACAGTGACAAAAGCCGTCTTCTACTTCTAAAAGCAAGGGACTGCCGGCTTTGGCTTTTCGATAGAAAAAGCGCTGGCTTCTGGAAAAAGGAGGGGAGAAGCAGGTTTACCAAACGCAAACCGTTGAGGCGCTTATAAGCGGGGGAGCAAAAAAGCCCCCCCCCCCCCACCCCAAACACAGCCTCATTCATTCAGAAAATTCCCACATCGTCAGAAAGCTCTCTCCCTCTCTCCATTCTCTAGTTGCAAAGTTCTGCGTTTTCAAGCAAGGAGAGGAAGAAGAAGAAGGAGCCGTGAAGATCATATCCTCCATCGTCTACCTTGAAGACTTGCTTCCAAGATTCAAGATCCCAACGTTTCAAGCTCTCCATCTCCATCTCCGCTCACAGTGTAATTCGTTCTTTTTCCCTGTAACATTTTGGTTTTCCTTGTTTGAATTCATATGAACTTGTTTCTAGTTAACAATAACGTTTAGGGCAAAGTTTAAGCCCAATTTATATTTTTAAATAAAATTTTCGAATTCCATAATTGTGATTCTAAGTTGCTTATGTGAGTGTTTTTGGTCGCTTTCTCCGGGTACCTTACACAGAATGCTATACCTCCGGGGGTACCTATCCAACTCCTAAATCCTGTACCAAGAACACAGCATTAGAGGGGTAAACCGTACCGGACAATTTACTCCTCTCCGATGCCTGAGTGAGATACTATTATATATATATATATATATATGTGAACCAAGTAATAGTGGATAAAGGAGTTATTACCCTCAAAAGGTGGTTGTGCTAATCCTTCTATACTCAGGGTCTGGGGAAGGAGTTCCCCATTTTCTCAATGTGGGACGCAGGTTGTCCCAGTTGCCTACCTTCTGTCATGTAATTAGATAGAGCTGTGCTGGCCAGGTCCCAGGACCTGAGTGCCCGGGGTGACACCCTGATGGGCCCTGCCATGGTGGGTAGTGAACCAGGCCCATTGTATAGTATCAGGGTATCACTACGGGCCCTAGTTAATAGTGCCAAACCTAGTGTACCCTCTGGTATGTACAGGTCCCCCAAGTTCTCGTTCAAGATGTTTCTTGGGTGGGGACTTGATATTTTGACACAAGGTTTGGCACTGGTGTACCTGTAGGGAGTCCCCCGAGTTCACGTGTAAGAGATGTCTTTTGAGCTGGTGATGCTGCAGGTAGCTAATCTATAGCGTTCCCAGTTTACCCACCTAGGGTTGAAGAAAACCTCTGGTACTGCTGGAGGTGTCGGACCTTCGGTACCAAGTGGGGTAGGATGAGGGCTTGAGCCTCTAGTACCCGATGAGGGTTGTGAGGGCTTGAGCCTCCGATACCTGGTGGGGGTTGGGCTGAAATCTCGTATACCCAGAGAAGTAGATAGGCCCAGGGCCTCACGTACCCGATGGGGTGAGCGAGCCCGCGACTCCGTTGGGATTGAGAGCTTGGTCTCGTACCCTGTCTTGGGCCTGTAATACTTGGTGAGGGTAGTTCGCGCATGTCAGCCACGTGCTTGGAGAGTGGTTGTGCAATAAATGCCCGTCTCATCGACTGACGGTTTCGAGACGTGCAGAGAGGTGTGGGACACGTGTAGTGATCCTACAGTTGAAGGCCTTTCGTCTTCAACGGCCGTGATTGCTCTTGAGTTGAATTTAAGAGGGAAACTGACTGTTTCACTTCTCACCATCTGCGATTTTTCGAAAAAACACAGAAAAATTCTCTTTCGCCTGTTTCTATCGCTGTTGCTTTGGAGAGGAGAGACCAAGAGTTTGAAGCTCGATCTCAGAGAAAGCTTAGCTGGACGAGCGATTGTGACGAAAGAGGTAAGAGAATGCGGTTTTGGTTTGTTTAGTTTGTTATTTGTGTGTTTTCTGGTTTTGCACCTTTCTGGGTTTTTGGGATTTGTCTTCTGTGGGTTTCGCATTTCAATGGATCTGCCTGTGGTATTGAACTTGTTCAGAATGAATTGTGTGAAAAGTGAGTAGAAATTGCTAGGGTGATGTTTTGGTATTCCGGGCTTGTAGGTGTTGTTGGGTTTTTTTTGCTTTTCTGGGTTTTTGCTTGATTTTCTGGGTTTTTTGTGAAGTGGGGGATGATCCGCGCTGATAGGAGCATTTTTATGCGACATTTTAATAATTATTTCCTCATATTTTTCTTAGTTAATTTCCTTTACTTAATCATTTTTAATTTAGTTTCTATTTTCTAGGTACATTGGAATAAATGACAAGGAAATGAGCTGAAATGAAGATATGGAGTTTTCCTGGTCCAACTAGGAATCCCAGTCAACACAGGAATCCTGATGAGGCTAGGAAACTTGAAGGCACTAGGAAACCACATGGCTTGAAGATGACGTTGGAGATATTTTGGGAAATTAAATCTGATTTTTGCCATGGGAAATGATGGAGATAATGTGAATTATCAAGAGAAGATCAAGGAGATTACGTTGAGAATATCAAGGGATTGTGCAACAAGATAAGGCTCAAAACAAGTCCAGATTCGTCCCTCAATTCCCTCAAGATATGTTGGCCGAAATTAAGGAACTAAAATCTGCAGTTTTAATGAGAAAATCAAGAGAAAATCAAGGGGAGGATGATAAGGTTAAAGCCATGGAGAGATTTAAGGGAGAAAATGTCCAAAATGCATCCAGATACATTGTCTAGGTTCATGCCTAGATATTTGGCAGAAAATTGTGAATAAAATCAGATTAAATATTGGGAAAATCAGCAATAATATATTTGGAAAGATTATGGAGTTATTTTGGAGCTTCCTGATTGGTTGAGTGACATGGCAGAGTTGACGTGACATTAATTCATTGGTTCGAGCTATGTGGTGCAACCAGAAAATTCCTTGGAAATTAAATTCATGAAGCCTTGCCTTCCCCTATATATACCTTCCTCTCTAGACATTCTAAACACACCAACACAGGACAACACGACAACATACCTCTCTCACTCAGAAAATAAACATCAGAAAAATTCTCTCCATTCTGTAGTCTTCAGAAGTTCTACATCTCAACCAAGAAGGAGAAGAAGTCATGCAATACATCAAGATCCTATCCGCCATCCATCCTTGTGTCATCCCTAGAAGGTTGCTTGCTTTCAAGGATCTTCAAGTTCTTCTTCTCAAGGCTTGTCATCCATCTTTCACGGTGTATTTCATACTTTCTTTTCTTTTCCTTTGTTTGATTTGTAGAGTTATGAATTCTAGTTAACATGACGTTAAGGGCAAAGTTTAAAGCCCATTTATATGTTTTGAAATAAATTTGTGATTTCTTTATGTTGATTTATATGTTGCTTATGTGAGATTGCTTGATTGATTTTGGATTACAGAAAACTTTTATATGTATGTGTTCTTTGGTGGCCAACTTAGGATATATGCATGTAATTGGAGCTAGATTTAAGTAGTTTAGCTTTGGACAAAAGTCGAAATCAATTAAGGAGGATTGCAAATAGATGAACTTTCTCATACTAGGTTGTGCACTTTGGTTGACATCTTTTCTTTGTTCTTCATGCATTGAATGTGTTCTTGAGTAGCTAGCTTTCTAGACTATGATTGCATGTTCAATAGGATTAATTTAGGTGCTTTCACTTAGATTAATTATTCAAGGAAAGTAAAATATGGGAAATCGTTTGCTTTCTAACGTTTCACATGGTCAACTTCTTTCTCATGACATAGATAATCAACTATAGGAATTGTAATTGGATTTCTTGCATATGGATATGGTTTTGATCTTTGTTCCTTGCGTTCCACCCTTGTATATATGTTTTTATGTTTTCTTTATTTTATTTATTTTAACTTTTGATTTTATAATTCTTAAACCCCCTTTTTATTTCGTTATTTGTATATATTCTTTTTGTAAATTAATTTATACTTTTATTAATTCTTTACTTGTTTTGCAATCACAAGTGTACCCTCAATCCCCGATTAGAACGATCCCTATTTACCATATACTAACGATGACATTTTTCAGGGTTAAATCGTGCGCTTGCTTTTATAGCTTATCACGCGCTTCACCTAAGTCCTAGATCTAGACTCAGGCTAATCCTTGTGTTTCTGGTTCCAGATAGCGACTTTGAGGCCCAGGTTGACATAGTTATAGGATGGAATAAGAAACCAAGGCTGGGGATGCGGGGTCGTCGTATCAATCTTCCGCGAGACAAGCGGAAGCAGATATTGATCGATACCCGGCCCGCAGTAGTACTCGTTTGGAGTTGGCAGAAAACACCGGGTCTTTGACTGGAGTGTTCTCGGAGAGTATCAAGGATTCCGATGGCGATGAAAGCGAGGACGATGCCAGGGAGATGCCATTAGTTACGGTAGCTATTCCCGAGGGTATACCTAAACCTAGGTATACCCTTGTAGACAGGACCGTGTGCGACGAGCCCGGAAGAAGTATGACAATGAAGGAGATCATCACGATGAGGCTGAAGTGGGGCATACTGGACGAGGTAGAACTTAGGCCTCTTAGGGATGGGGAGCTGGCAGCGAATCCTCCCCTGGGATGGGTGGCGCTGCACGAGAACCAATTCAACTAAGAGCTGTCGCTACCGCTGCCCCGGTGCCTACAGTATCTCCTGAAGATGATGAATCTGTCACCGAGGCAGCTGACTCCGAATGCATGGCAGCAAATTTTTAGCATGATGGCCATGTGGGACCTGTGCCAGCAAGGGTGGCCCTCTATTAACGACTTTTGAGTCGTGTACCGGGTCTTATACTCGAGGAAGCAGTCTTGTTAAGGTACCATGACGTTCGCCGCTCGGGACTACTAGCCCCTGGTTACCGATATGCCCACCTCTCAAAGCAAAATGTGGAGGAATAAAGTGGTCCTTGCTGGGGGGCGATGGCAGATTAAAAACAAGAAATGGCATTTGACGGGTACGTTTCAAGCTATCGGGGACCAGTCGTACTCGCTGTCTGAGGTTGAGAGAAAACGCATAGCCTGGGTATATGCTGTATGGAGTGAAGAGGAGAGAAGCTCCTATAGGTTTATCCGGTACTCCATACTAGATAGGTTAGGTCTAGGGAGACTCCCTGGTGAGGTTGATTTTTTTTGTTAATACATATATGAATATATATTTTGTATTTGGTGATTGACATGTCTGAGTGTTTGCAGTGAAAGCGCCGAAGAGGACACCTAGGAAAGGTAAGGAGGACGATGGGATGGATGACAATCAGCTGATGGACATGCTTATGAGCCAAGGAGAAGAGGCCCTTCATATTGACATTGACCTGGCGTCGAAGGCTACGGGTCGTTCCGTCGAAGAAGTTCTGCTTGAGATCGGTGACGACGGGTATGGCAACCCTGATCCTGAAGGTCCTTTTATCCAGGTCGAGCAGCCTGCTGCCTGGAACGTGGTAACCATTGCTGATATCGGAATAGGAAAGGCACCAGTGTCTGGCTCTATCTCTTCCCGGTTAGCCGGGTCAGCTGGAAGCGAGGATGTCTTTCTTCCCGGTGAGAAGAAAAGGTTCCACAGGCACCTCCATCGGAGCGGGGATAAGGAGGTGGTTACATATACCGGTCGGGACGTTACAGGGGCTGCACCGAAAAGGCAAAAGAAACTTCATCCGGGATCAGAATCGTCGCCTTCGCTTGCGCTCTTGTCCTCGGCTATACCAGTAGTCCCCAAGAAGCCTATCAAGCAGCTGTTGAGCGAGTACGGGGTTGCTGATGAGAAGTTCGTGCGCTCAATGCTTTCCGACTTAAAAGACATTGACCTGGACTGGGTACGGGCGAAAGACAACTCCTCCTAGGAAAATCGTCACATCGCCAGGGAATCAATGATGCGGGTATTGGAATTTATAATATTCTTTTTTTTTTTTTTTGTTAAAACTTGCATGCGCTATTAGTGTGTAATAACGGGGTGTTTCAGGCATTATTCAATGTGTACGCGATCGACGCCAGTGAGGAAGATACTCACTTGAAGGAAGAGGTTAGCAATCTCTCCGGGCAAGTGAAGTATCTTCACGGGGAGAAAGCAAAGATGGAGAAAGAGCGGGACTCCTTGAAGAGGAAGGTGGAGTCCTTGACTCCCAAGGTAGCCGAGCTGGAGGCGGTCGACAAGAAGATCGCGGAGCTTGAGGGTGAACTTGCTGGGGCAAGGGATGAGCTAAGGAGTGCCCGGGACTTAGAGAAAGAAGCTGCAGAATCTGCCAAGTCCTGGAAGGCAAAGGCAGAGCATCTGGAGGAGCGCCTTCCCGTTGAAAGGCAGGAGGCCGTGGCCGGGTACAAAGACTCCCAAGAGCTCATTGATATGCTACTCACCGCTCAAGATAAGGCCGTGATCATGAAGTATAAAGAGTGGGTGGCAGCCGGGTACCTGGATGAAGCTAAGTTCAGGCGGGGACTTCTTGAGAAGAAGAAGAAGGAACAGGAGGCTGCAGCCAAAGCGGGTTGCCGGTGGATCCCAGAGTACCGTTCAAGAACAGTAATGCTGTAGGGAGTAGATATTAATTTATTTTCCTTGGTAGAAATTATCCTTTGCCTTAAACAATGGCTTAATTCCTTTGCTTGGTAGTCCAGTTTTTTTTTGTGAATGGTAATTTTTTGTGACTTGAATGGGAATTTAAAAGGAATTACAATTTCTCTGACTTTTTATGCCTTAGTTTAAGCGTTTGCCCTTGCATTACTTATAACTAAAATAGAGTAACTGACAAAAGCTGCGTTCGGGGAACGCCCGGTAACTAAGGTAAATAAAAAAAAGTTCAAGAAATGGTCTGAATAATTCATTTTTCCATTCAAGTACCACATGGTGGCTAGAACACCATAATAAGTACCCGATGGGTAGCTTGCCATAGCTGGATGGTCAAAAAGCAAAAGCTAGGACTAGATGCTGTGGGAACTACTTGTAATAGTAACAGAGACGCTATGTATTCCATGGATGTCGGGAAAAGATTCCGTCCATGTCCCGAATGTAAAAGGTCGTGGGGCCTACTTCCTCGATGATCTCGTCAGGGCCTATCCATGACGGATCCAGTCCCCGGGGTTCTAGGTAGACTTGCTTCATGACCCAGTCCCCCAACTTCAGTGTCCGGGACTGTACCTTGGCATTGTAATAACGGGCTAATCTTCGCTTGTTTGCGAGGTTATGCATGTGTGCCACATCCCTTCTTTCTTCGAGTAAATTAGTATCGAGCTGTAGGCCCTCGGATTGGTACCCGTGTCGAAGTATTTGATCCTGGGACTCTGGATTTGCGTTTCAATGGGGAGAACCGCCTCAGATCCAAAAGCCATACAGAAAGGGGTCTCTCCGGTGGCTTCTGTCGCCGTGGTCCTGATAGCCCACAATACTTCCGGGAGTTTAGAAGCCCAGAGACCCTTGGCCTCATCGAGCTTCTTCTTCAGGATCTTCTTGATTATCTTGTTGACAGCCTCGACTTGACCGTTTGTCTGGGGGTGAGCTGGGGATGCATAGAGGAGTCTGGTTCCCAACTTCTTGGTATAAGCCCTATGCTCATCATTGTCAAACTGGGTCCCATTGTCCGTGACAATGGTGTTCGGGACTCCGAATCTGCAGTAAATGTTTTTCCACAGGAAGTTTTTTACCTTCTCCGTAGTGATAGAGACGAGAGGTTCTGCTTCCACCCACTTTGTTTGATAGTCGACGACCACAATGGCGTACTTGAATTGTCCCACTACTGTAGGGAGCTTAACGATCAAGTCTAAACCCCATTGGCAGAATGGCCAAGGTGCAAGGAGTATGGAGAGAGAAATGGGTGGTGCCCTTGTGATGTTTGCATACATTTGGCACTTGTGGCAAGAACTCGATATTGTTTGAGCTAAGGCCGACATGGTTGGCCAGAAGTATCCTGCCCTCAGGGTCTTGTGTGCAAGAGATCGGGCCCCTGCATGGTTACCTCATACGCCAGCGTGTATGTCTTTCATTATCTTGTGGCCGTCCTCCGGTGTTACGCACTTGAGGTTGGGGAAGCAATGACCTCGTTGGTACAACTTTCCATTCATGATCGTGTAACGGGCTAACCTCAACTGGAGTCTCCTTGCCTCGACCTTATCGTCCAGGGTCAAACTGTCAACCATGTACTTCAAGATTGGATCCATCCAGGAGGAGGTATGGTCGACCGTAAATATCTCGGACACCGTTTTGGAGGTACTCGTCTTTTCCAGTACTTCGACCTTGGTAGCTCCGTAAGCAGGACTTGGAGAAGTTGCCGCAATTTTAGCAAGGGCGTCTGCCTTGTCATTCTTAGCTCTAGGTATATGGGTAATGATGTAGGAGGTAAGCCTCTGAACCAGTGCCCGGGCTAGAGCTTGGTAAGAGGACATGTGGGGCTCCTTTGCCTCGAAGTTATCGTTGACTTGGTTTACAACCAACTGGGAGTCGCTGAAGATATGAAGGTGCTTGACACCTAGTTCCCAGGCGATCTGTAGACCTGCTATGAGTGCTTCGTATTCTGCTGCATTATTAGATGCTTTGAAGGCAGACTTGAGAGCATACTCGTAGACTTGATCCTCGGGGCTGATTAGCAAGATACTGGCTCCACTTATCCTCTTGTTAGAGGCACCATCAACGTACAATCACCAAGTGCTTGGTGGTTGTGGGTTCGGGGTTGGTGGTTCAGGTGTTCCCGTAACTGAATCATGAGGGGGGATAAGTTCAGAAATGAAATCTGCTGCTGCCTGGCTCTTAATAGTTGTCCGGGGCTTGTACTAGATGTCGAATTCTCCCAATTCAATGGCCCATTTGATTAGTCTCCCCGATGTCTCTGGCCTCTGCAGGACCTGTCTTAATGGATGGTTAGTGAAAACAAAAATTGAGTGTGCCTGGAAGTAGTGTATGATCGAGCTTTCTGGCTGACACAAGGAGGGCCAAGGCTACCTTCTCAATGTCCGGGTACCTGGACTCTGCGCCAGTGTAACCTTTTCCAGCGTAGTACACCAGGTACTCGCAATTAGAGTCTTGTTTGATCAAGGCTGAGCTTACTACGGTAGATGATGCCGCGAGGTATATGTAAAGCATTTCTTCAAGAACAGGTTTGGACAACAAAGATACCGCTGCCAAATAAGTTTTTAGGCCGAGGAAAGCCGCTTAGTGCTCGGCCGTCCAGGCTATCAACTCGATGTGCTGGGTTTTCAGTAGTTTGAAGAAAGGAGTACACTTATTTGTGAGTCTCGAGATGAATCTGGACAGAGCGGCCACCTTACCGGTAAGGGACTGGACCTCGTTTCGGTAGGTGGGGGATGTCATATCCAATATAGCCTGTACCTTCTCTGGATTCGCCTCTATTCCCCTGTGGCTAATAATGTACCCGAGGAACTTCCCTACTTCAACCCCAAAAATGCATTTCTGCGGATTAAGCCGCATACCGTTGTGTAATGTGATGGCGAAGACGATGGATAGGTTAGTTATGTGGTCCTCAGCAGTCAGTCTTTTGACCAGCATGTCGTCCACGTATACCTCCATTAGAGTATCGATGACCTCTGCGAACATGGAGTTGACGAGTCGCTGATAAGTAGCACCTGCATTTTTTAATCCAAAAGGCATGACTTAGTAACAATAGAGACCTTTGTCCGTGGTGAAAGTGGTGTGCTCCTCATCGGCGGGGTTCATTTGAATTTGGTTATATCCGCTGAATGCATCCGTGAAACTAAGTAGCCGGTACCCAGCAGTGGAGTCGATTAGTTGGTCAATTCTTGGGAGCGGGAAGCTATCCTTAGGGCATGCTCGGTTGAGATTCGTATAGTCTACACACATACGCCATGATCCCGGCGCCTTCTTTGGTACCATGACCAAATTTGGCTGAAAATTTGCAAAGATGATTTATACACTAGTGCCTAAAAACTGAACGGTCGAGATGTGGATATGCGACCGAAAAGTGACTTAAAACTCGAACTTCACACGTTAATTTCAAAGCGGAGCTCCGCTTTGGATAGGATATGTATATATATATATATAGACACACACACATAGATGTTAATTATAACCCGTTAGATTTCTTCATTAATTTAAATAAAGGTCCAGATTAAATGACATGTCTCTACGTCAGCCATGACGTCAGCCACGATTGGGCTTGAGTCAGCGTGGCAACCAGTGAGCTTGGGTCATGATCTGGGTAAAGAAAAGGGGAAATTACTGGTCACTCCCTCAACTTTTGGGGCGTCGACAGTTCAGTCCCTCGTATCATAATTTTAACAAATAACTCCCTGAACATTCAAATTTCACACAATTTAGTCCAAAATGACCATTTTACCCCTCACTTCCTTTTTTTTTTTTTTAATTCTTCTCTCTCTCTTTTTTTTTTGTTATTTTTTTCTGCTTCTCCCCCCCCCTTCTCAGCTCAGAAAGACTATGTCGTCTTTCCTCTCTCTCTCTCTCTCTCTCTCTCTCGCCAACTAGCCTGAGCCTCCCTAAACCACATTAGCCAACCACCAGGGATACGTCACTTCCCTGACAAACTGGATTGCCATTAGCTTATTTACTTCAGCCTAGATAGCCCGGTACTTATCATGCGTGAAGGCTCTGCGCTTCTGTCTTACCGGTGCCGAGAAAGGAACAATGCTAAGGTTATGCATGGCTATGTCGGTTGGTATACCGAGCATATCCTCGTATGACCAAGCGAAAGTGGATGCATTAGAGCGGAGGAACACGATCAGGTTTTCCCTAACAGTAGGGGTCAACTTGGTACCTATCTTGACAATTCTGTTTGGGAACTCTTTAATAGCAAGATTTCCTCGACGTCTTCTACGGCACTGGGCCGTTCTTCATCAGAGTCTGTATCATCTCTGGGGTCCTCGTATCTGTCCGTGAGAGGATTGGTAGCTATGGGCAATATTTCAGACTTTCCCCTTCCTCGAGCCACAGTCAAAGAATAGCATTGCCTTGCCGCGGCTTGATCACCTTGTATAGTCGCTATCCCCACTGGGGTAGGCACTTTCATCATGAGCATGTAACCTGCAATGAATGTCTTTAACCGCCAGAGTGTAGGCCGGCCCAGGATTACATTATATGATGAAGCACAATCGACCACAATGAACTCTGTCTTGCTGGTCGAACAATTTGGACTTTCCCCCACTGTGATCGATAAGTAATCCGATCTGAGTGGCTGAACTATGTCTCCTGAGAAGCTGATGAGAGGCTCGTTATCCTGTAATAGCTTAGCCAGACCCCTGTTCAAGGCTTTGTACGCATCACGAAATAGTACACTGACGGAGGCTCTGGTATCAATGAGTACCCGGGAGATTATATAGTGGTCCATTTGGAGCGTGATCAGGAAGGGGTCGTCATGAGGCATCCTGAGGTCGGCCTCCTCTTCCTGCAAGAAAGTGACAGATTTCCACCCAGTATAGCTGTCCTGGTGCGGGGCCTTGTGGAAATTGAAGACCTCCGGGTGACCGAAACTGGAGTTCCTCTTCCTCCTCTGGGGAGGTAAATCCTTCGGGCCCCCGCCATGGATCGTGAAGATCTGGCCGTACACGTCGATAGCCCCTATTTCTTTGGCAGGTAGGTACCACTGAAGCTTACCCTTCTGAATGAGTGATTCGATCGTGTTCTTTAGAGCCACGCAGAGATTCGTATTGTGCCCGGCATCCTGATGATACGTACAAAATCGTTCGGTATCCTGTTGGGTAAGTTTGCTCTTCGGTATCCAGGTATCTCATCCTTGTTCTCGTTCCAAATTGTTTCGTATGAAGCATTCAGGATGGTAAATACCTCATACCGGGGTGGAGGTGGTGTTCGTGGGCCTTGCTGTGCCCTTTCCTCATGGCGGGGCAGACCGGTAGCATGACCGGTAGACCTGGACGAGGATTCTCTGCTTCTCTTGCTCGTGTTGTGGGGTGATCGATCCTGATTATAGACCCATTCTCTTTTCCGTGGCTCATTCTTGACCACCGGGGCCAGGCTGGAGATCCTCCGCTATGGTCTGACATTATCCCTGTATGTTTCGAATTCGGCTTGAGCGTGTCTGATGGCTGTAGCCATTAGCTCGTCGTAGCTAGCCGGGGGGGTGATGGTTAATCCCGTAGAGAAACTCTCCGAGCCTTAAGCCCATCCTGAAAGCCAGTTCAGCCAGTTCCTTGTTAAGGTCCCGACACTTGCCTGCCATCGGTTAACGAAGGACTTCAACGTTTCATTTTCCCCCTGCTGAACCTTCAGTAGCCCCTTCGGGGTATGTATCCCATCAGTACGTAAGATGAATCGGGCTACAAACTTGTCCACAAGCTCCTTGAAATTCCCTACAGAACCGGCCGGCAGTTCGTAGAACCAACTCAAAGCTTCCCCTGAAAGCGTTTCCTAGAACATGTTACAACACACCTCATCGGTGTATCCTTTGGCGCTTGTCTGTGACCGGAAAGCCTGCAAATGTTGGTATGGGTCCCCAATTCCCGTATAGTCAATCTTCAGCGGTTTTGTTACGTTCGACCGAACTGCACCTCTAACCTGCTGGGTGAAGGGACCGGGGCAGTCTTTATAAGTGGTCACGGGCTTCTAGGTATCCCTATTCTCTGCTGCCTCCACCCTTGCCTGGGGGGCATGCAAAGAGTTGCTCACTTGAAGGAGCAACGCCGTGTTTGGATCAGTTACCGGCGATTCATTTTGAATTGGCTGCGGCAAAGGCGGTGGTGGCAGATGCCTAAATCCTTCCGGGTACAAATCTACAGGTACCCGAATCAGCAGGTGACCGCCTCCCGTGGGCGGGGTTGGTGCGAGACCGGTTACCCCCGTAACTGGGGAGGCACTTACGTATGTCGTTATGTGCGATGCTCTAGTGAGGGCCTGGGTGAGTGCCTCATTATGCTGATGTCTTCGGTCCAGTGCCCGGGCTAGGGCAGTATTTTCATCTTCCAGTTCCTGCAGTCTCTGCTGTGAAAGGAGGTTGGTCTCCTTATCTATCCTCTGTTGTTCCCGATCTATCCTGGCTTGTTCCCGGAAGGCTGCGATCTCTGCTCGCATGGATTCCAATTCCGAGACCGGGGCCACTTGGTCCCGGGCTATTGGTGGGTCTTCTGTATGTTGCGGGTCCAAGAATCCAAGGCCATGCGTCTCTCCTCCGACACCCGGCATCTTTGTCGATGAGGTGCCCGGAGTGAATATTAATGCCCGGGCGACACTTTTCCCTACACCGGCCGTGTCCTCCGGCTCTGTCATGCTTCGCCCCTATCTGGCCTGCCAATGTTTCTGGTGGCTTTCTCCAGGTACATCACACAGAATGCTATACCTCCGGGGGTACCGATCCAACTCCTAAATCCTGTACCAAGAACACAACGTTAGAGGGGTAAACCGTACTGGACGGTTTACTCCTCTCCGATGCCTGAGTGAGCTACTAATATATATTTATGTGAACCGTAATAGGTGGTTGTGCTAATCCTTCTATACTCAGGGTATGGGGAAGGAGTTCTCCATTCTCTCGATGTGGGATGCAGGTTGTCCCTGTTGCCTACCTTCTGTCATGTAATTAGATAGAGCTGTGCTGGCCAGGTCCTAGGACCTGGGTGCCCGGGATGACACCCTAATGGGCCCTGCCATGGTGGGTAGTGAACCCGGCCCATTGTATAGTATCCGGGTATCACTACAGGCCCTAGTTAATAGTGCCAAACCTAGTGTACCCTCTGGTATGTACAGTGAGTTTGTTCAATTGAATTTGCTTGATTGATATCTTTTATATGTTTATCTTATTTGGGTCGACACTTATAGGATTTGCATGTAATTGGTGCTAGATTTAGGTAAACAATTCACCTAATAGTTTTGTGAACCTAAATCACAGGTAGTAAAGGCTTCGGACAAAGGTCGAATTCAATTGAAGAGGATTGCAAATAGATGAACTTATTCATACTAGGTTGTGCACTTAAGTTGATAATCTTTCTCTATGCTTCTTGCGTTGAACATGTGTTGATTAACTAGCTTTCTATACTTTGATTGCATGTTTAATAGGATTGATCTAGGTGCTTTCACTTAGGTTAATTAGTAAAGGAAAGTAAAATATGGGAAATCATTTGCTTCGAATGTTTCACATGATCAACTTCTTTCTCATGACTTAGATGATCAATTATAGGATTTGAATTGAGTTTAATCATATGGAATTGGTTTTGATCTTTGTTTCTTACGTTTCATTCTTATACATGTGTTTTTACATTTTTTTTTCTTTTATTTATTTTAATTTTTGAAAATCTATCTAAAACCCCCCTTGGTTTCGTTGTATATTCTTTGTATATTTTTGTAAATATTATACTTTGTATTTTTATTAATTCTTTATTTGTTTTATAATGACAGGTGTACCCTCAATCCTCGGATTTGAACGATCCCTATTTACCGTATACTAACGATGATATTTTACAGGGTTAAGTTGGATGCTACTTTTAGCATATCACCCATGATGACCCCTTCGTAATCACTCTCCAGATGGACCACTACATAACTTCTCGAGTGCTAGTAGACACCGGGGCCTCTGTTAGTGTATTATTTTGCGATGTGTACAAAGCCTTGAACAGGGGACGAACCAAGATATCACAGGATAATAAGCCCCTTATCAGCTTTTCCGGAGATATCGTTCAACCACTGGGTTCAGGTTACTTGTCGATCACGGTGGGAGAAAGTCCAAACTGCTCCACCATCAAAACAGAGTTCATTGTGGTTGACTGTGCTTCATCCTATAATGCTATCTTGGGCCGCCCGGCACTCTGGCGTTTAAGGACATTCATTGCTGGCCACATGCCTATGATGAAAGTACCAATCCCGGTTGGAATAGAGACCATAAGGGGTGATCAGGCTACTGTAAGGCAGTGCTATTGTTTAACAGTATCTCGGGGTAAAGGAAAATTAGAAATGTTGCCTGTAGTCACCGACCTTCTCACGAACAGGTACGAGGATCCCAGAGATGACACAAAATTCTGACGAAGAAATCCCTGTGCAGTAGAAGACATAGAGGAGGTTGTGTTGTCCGAAGAATTCCCTGACAGAATTGTCAAGATAGGTACCAAGTTGGCTCCGGCCATCAGGGAAAACCTAATCTCATTCCTTCGCTCTAATGCATCCGCTTTTGCTTGGTCGTACGAAGACATGTCCGGTATACCAACTAATATAGCCGTGCACAACCTCAGCATTGTTCCTTTCTCGGCACCGGTAAGGCAGAAGCGCCGAGCCTTCACAAATGATAAGTATAGGGCTATCCAGGTGGAAGTGTAGAAGTTGATGGCCATCAATTTTGTGAGGGACGTGACGTATCCCTGGCGGTTAGCCAATGTAGTCATGGTACCAAAGAAGGTGCCTGGATCATGGCATAGTTGTGTAGACTATACAAATCTCAATCGGGCATGCCCTAAGGATAGCTTCCCGCTCCCACGAATTGACCAACTAATCGACTCCACTACTGGGTACCGGTTACTCAGTTTCATGGATGCATTCAGTGGGTATAACTAGATTCGAATGAACCCCGCAGATCAGGAGCACATAGCTTTCACAACAGACAAAGGTCTGTATTGTTACCAGGTTATGCCTTTCAGATTGAAGAATGCAGGTGCCACTTATCAACAACTTGTCAACTCCATGTTTGCGGATGTCATCGGTACTATCATGGAAGTATACGTGGACTATATGTTGGTGAAAAGCCTAACCGCTGAGGACCACTTAACTAACTTATCCATTGTCTTCGCCATCATGTTACGCAACGGTATGCGGCTTAACCCATAGAAATGCATTTTCGGGGTTGAAATAGGGAAGTTCCTCAGGTACATCATTAGCCACAGGGGAATAGAGGCGAACCCAGAGAAGGTACAGGCTATATTAGATACGACATCCCCCACCTACCGGAACGAGGTCCAATCCCTTACGGATAAGGTAGCTGCTCTGTCAAGGTTCATCTCAAGACTCACGGACAAGTGTATTCATTTCTTCAAGTTACTGAAAACCTAACACATCGAGGTAATAGCCTGGACCGCTGAGAACGAAGCTGCTTTCCTCGGCCTCAAGGCATACTTGGTAGCTGTATGCCTGCTTTACAAACCTGTTCCCGGAGAAATGCTTTACATAAATCTCGCGGCATCTTCTACCGCAGTAAGCTCAGCTTTGATAAGATATGATTTCAATTGCGAGTACCCGGTGTACTACACTTGAAAAGGTTACACTGGTGCAGAGTCAAGATACGTGGACATTGAGAAGGTAGCCTTGGCCCTCCTTGTGTCAGCCAGGAAGCTCAGACACTACTTCCAGGCACACTCGATTACCTTTTTCACTAATCATCCATTGAGACAGGTTTTGCAGAAACTAGAGACATCGTGAATGTTAATTAAATGGGCCATCGAATTTGGGGAGTTCAACATCAAGTACCAGCCCCAGACAGCTATTAAGGGCCAGGCAGCGGCAGATTTCATTTCTAAACTTATTCCCCCTCATGATCCACCTATGGGAACACCTGAACCACCAGCCCCGAACCCACAACCACCAAGCACTTGACAATTGTACGTTGACGGCGCATCTAACAAAAAGACAAGTGGCGCTGGTATTTTGCTGATCAGCCCGGAGGATCAAGTCTACGAGTAGGCCCTCAAGTTTGCCTTCAAGGTATCCAACAATGCTGCAGAGTACGAGGCACTCATTGCAGGTCTACAGATCGCCCGAGAACTAGGAGTCCAGCACCTTCATATCTTCAGTGATTTCCAGTTGGTTGTGAACCAGGTCAGCGGTGACTTCGAGGCAAAAGAACCCCACATGTCCTCTTACCAGGCCCTAGCCCGGGCACTGGTTTAGAGATTTACCTCCTACATCATCACTCAAATACCCAGAGTAAAAAATGACAAAGCAGACGCTCTTGCTAAGATTGCGGCAACTTCTCCAAATCCTGCTTATGGGGCTACTAAGGTCGAAATACTAGAAAAGCCGAGCACTTCTAAAACGATGTCAGAAATATTTACGGTCGACTACACTGCCTCCTGGATGGATCCAATCATGAAGTACATGGTTGACGGTTTGGCCCCGGACGATAAGGTTAAGGCAAGGAGACTCCAATTGAGGTCAGCTCGCTACACAATCATGAATGAAAAATTGTACAGAAGAGGTCATTGCTTCCTCAACCTTAAGTGTGTGACACCGGAGGACGGCCACAAGATAATGAAAGGCATACATGCTGGTGTATGCGGTAACCACGCAGGGGCCCGGTCTTTTGAACACAAGACCTTGAGGGCTGGATACTTCTGGCCAACCATGTTGGCCCTAGCTTAAACAATATCAAGCTCTTGCCACCAGTGCCAAATGTATGCGAACATTCCAAGGGCACCGCCTATTGCTCTCTCCATACTACTCGTACCTTGGCCTTTCTGCCAATGGGGCCTGGACCTGATCGGTAAGCTTCCCACAGCAGTGGGACAATTCAAGTACGCCATTGTAGCCGTTGACTACCAAACAAAGTGGGTAGAAGCAGAACCCCTCGTCGCTATCACCACGGAGAAAGTGAAGAACTTTCTATGGAAAAACATTTACTACAGGTTTGGAGTCCCGTACACCATTGTCACAGACAACGGGACCCAGTTTGACAATGATGAACTTAGAGGCTGTCAGGTAGAGGCTGTCAACAAGATAATCAAAAAGATACTGAAAAAGAAGCTCGATGAGGCCAAGGGCCTTTGGGATTATAAACTCCCGGAGGTATTGTGGGCTATCAGGACCACGGCGACAGAGGATATCGGAGAGACCCCTTTCTGCATGGCTTTCGGATCTGAGGCGGTCCTTCCCATTGAAACACAGACCCCAAGTCCCAGGATCGAGTACTTCGACGCAGGTGCCAACATGGAGGGCCTACATCTCGATGCTGATTTGCTCGAAGAACGAAGGGATGTGGCACACATGCATAATCTCACAAACAAAAGAAGAATAGCTCGCGATTACGATGACAAGGTTCAATCCCGGACACTAAAGTTGGGGGACTGGGTCATGAAGCAAGTTTACCCAGAACCTCGGGGACTGGACCCTTCATGGACGGGTCCTTACGAGATCGTGGAAGAGGTTGGCCCGGCAACCTTTTACATCTGCGACATGGACGGAGTGGTATCACGGCACCCGTGGAACACCCAACGCCTTCGTTACTATTACAAGTAGCTCTCAGAGCATCTTGTCCTAGGTTTTTGCTTTTTGTCCATCCAGCTATGGCAAGCTACCTAACGGGTACTCATTCTATACTAACCACCATGCGGTACTTAAATGGAAAAATGAATTATTCAGACTATTTCTTGCATTTTACCTTAGTCACCGGGCGATCCCGGACAAACAGCTACTGTCAGTTACTCTATTCCGGTAATAAGTAATGTAAGCACAAACGCTTAAAACAAGGCTAAAATCCAAGAAATTCTAATTCCTTTCAAATTCCCATTCAAGTTCCAAAAAATCTCCATTCACAAGAAAAGCCAGGACTACCTGGCAAAGGAATTAAGGATTAACCTTGGGCACCGGCTCTATAGCCATTGTTTAAAACAAAGACAAAAAACAAAATTTTTTTTTTTTTTGTTTTTTTCAAGGACATCTTCCATTGATCATGAGCGGTACTCTGAGATCCGCCAGCACTACCCTTGGAGGCAGCTTCCTGTTGTTTCTTCTTCCTCTCAAGGGTACCCCACTTGAACTTGGCCTCATCCATGTACCCGGCTGCAACCCACTCATGGTACTTCAGGATGATTGCTTTATCTTGGGCACTCAGCAGCATCTCCACAAGCTCATTTGAAGTCTTGAAGTCTTCAACGGCTTCGCGTCGCTCTTCGGGAACCCAACCCTCCAGGAACTCTGCTTTGGCTCTCCAGCTATTAGCCTTCTCCTCAGCATCCCGAAGCGGTTCAAGCTCTTTCTTTAGCTCCCCGACCATTCCTTCCAACTCCGGAACTCTCTTCTGCAGCTCCCCCAGCTTTTCAACCTTAGTAGCCAAGGAGGACACTTGCTTCTTCAAGAAGTCCCGCTCCTTCTCCAATTTCACCTTCTCCTCGTGGAGGTATTTGACCTGCCCGGAGAGACTGCTCACCTCCTCCTTCAGATTAGTATCCTCCTCGCTCGCATCAATAACGTAATGGTACCATTAACACTAGAAAAAATACTAAGGCACCAATACAACAGTCGGATACGTACCCGCATCATTGACTCCCTAGCCAGCTTCCTATTCTCTTGAGGAGTGTTGTCCTTGGCCCGGATGCGATCGAGGTCGATATCCTTCAGATCCTCAAGCATGGATCTTACGAATTTCTCATCTGCCACCCTGTACTCAGACAGCAGCTGCTTTATCGGTTTCTTGGGGATCACAGGCAGTGCTGGGGACAGTATTCCTATCGACGGGGTCGACTCAGGCAGGACATGGAGGCTTGTCTTTGCCTTCTTCACATCCCCATTTACATCATGCCAGGCGTATATCACCACCACGTTGCCTCCGCTGCGGTGACGGTGACGATGAATCCTCTTCCTCTTCTCCCCTGGAAGCAGCATGCCTTTGCTACCGAGGGACCCGCTTGACAGAGAAGCTTGGGACCCTACACCTTTTGACTTATCTTTCTCCAGGTCGACGGTAGTCACCACATGCCCGGAGAGATCATCCCTCTTTTCTATTTGAGCATTGGGGTCCGGCTCCTCATAACCCTTGTCCGGTATCTCAAGCAGTAGGTCCTCGATCGAGGTCCGGGTACTCTTACTCTCCAGGTCAATATCAATCCTCAGAGCCTCATCTCCTTGATTGATCAGCCTATCCATCAACTTCAAATCGTCCATCTTGTCTTCTTCTTTTCCTTTCCTTGGTTTCCTTTTTGGCACCTTGACTGCAACATAAAACAAACATGTCAGAAACCCAAACACTATTAGTCATAGATAACTGTAGTAAATTGACAGCCATTTCCTCACCGGGTACTCTCCCTAAACCTAATCTATCCAATATGGTGTACCTAATAAATCTATAAGAACTCATTTCTTCTGTGTCAGCCCAAACAGCGTAGACCCTTGCTATCCATTTCTTCTCAACCTCTGTTAAGATATACGCTTGGTCCTCGATGGCTTGGTAGGTACCGGTCACCTGCCACTTCCTGTTTTTTATCTGCCACCTCCCCCTGACAAGGAAGACCTTGTTTTTCCATTTCTTACTTTGCGACGTTGGAAGATCAGTCACAAGTGGCTCGTAGTCCCGTGCAGTGAACGTCACTGTACCCTGATACTTCTTGGAGTATGTCACTCGGTATACGGCCCAAAACTCATTTATTGTGGGTCAGCCTTGCTCGCACAGATCCCACATCACCAACATGCTCAGAAGCTGTCGCCAAGCGTTTGGGGTTAACTGTCCTGGTGACAGATTGAGCATCCTAAGCAGATACTGTACCGGCTTCGGTAATGGTAACGATAAACCCTGGTGCAGCTGGTTCTTGTGGAGTGCTACCCATCCTTTAGGAGGATTGCAAGCCAATTGGCCGGGTCTCAAGGGCCTCAGCTCCACTTCATCCGGTATTCCCCATCTTAGTCTAACAGCAATGATCTCCTTCATGGTCATGCTTCTACCTGGTTCTTCACACGTCGTTCCATCCACCAGCCTATACCTACGTACTAGGACACCCTCAGGAATCACAACTGTCACCTTTTCTCTGGACCCCGAATGCTCTTCACTTCCCGAACTCTCTGATACCACTCTAGTTGACGAAGCGGTCTCCTCCCCCCAGTACCCCCCGCGGGTACCACTACTTGCCAAATAAGCATCTACTGCCTGCTTCGCCTGCCTCTCTGAGGTTTGATGTGATGACTCTCTTTCCCCGAGTGTCGTTCTTGTTTCTGTTCCATCTTATTAGCTTACGGGTACCCTACTCTTGGAGCCTACCTGGAATCAGAAGAAGGAGAGTCAGCCCAGAAGCACCTAGATCTAGGGCTCCGTTGTAGTGTGGATCACTCCCCACTACGATGAACCTAGAAACTCTTAGCCCCGGAAAACACTACTGTGAGCCCAAAAACTCGGAATCCCAGAATCATA
Source organism: Rosa rugosa (assembly GCF_958449725.1). Taxonomy (NCBI): domain Eukaryota; kingdom Viridiplantae; phylum Streptophyta; class Magnoliopsida; order Rosales; family Rosaceae; genus Rosa; species Rosa rugosa. Next base: position 12,851,822 of record NC_084825.1, read on the forward strand.
ATCCCAGAAACCCAAAAACAAAATCTAATTTTCCTACACAAAATCAACGTCTAGAGGACAGATTCAACACCATAACCAACAGTGCAAAAGAAAATGCAAGCCAGAAAACTCAAACAAGGCAAACCCTAAAAAACTCAGAAAAAAAAACGAAAACCAAAATTCAAGCAAAAGAAATAGCACCCAGATTTTTGATGAGGCAAGAAATGAGTTCTTACCTTTTCAAATCGAAAGTCGCTTGGCCGATTTCGCTCTCCACTAAAGATCAATTCAACCGCTCGTCACTCTCCTTCTCCACAGTGGCAGCAACAGAGAACAACGAAAAATTTTGGCAGAGTTTCTTCACAGAAGTCACAGAGTGAAGAAGAGGAACAGAGGTTTTTCCTCTTAAATTTCAACTCATGCGAGATCACAACCGTTGGCAATGAAGGGTCGCGAACTGTCAGATCGCGCCACGTGTCCCACTATCTCCCATCACTCCTTGGTTACGCAAACCGTCAGAGTCGAAGCGACAGGCATTTATTACCCCCTCCGGATTCTATGAGCCACATGCCTCTCATGCATCGGCAACCCCAACGGGTACTAGAGGCTCAAGCCCTCCTTCAACCCTATCGGGTACCAAAGGCCCAAGCCCCTTCCTTCAACCCCAACGGGTACTAGAGGCTCAAGCCCTCCTTTAACCCTATCGGGTACCAAAGGCTCAAGCCCTATCAGGTACCAAAGGCCCAAGCCCTCCTTCAACCCTATCGGGTACCAGAGGCTCAAGCCCTCCTTCAACCCCAACGGGTACCAGAGGCTCAAGCCCTCCTTCAACCCCAACGGGTACCACAGGCTCAAGCGAGCCTCCTTCAACCCCAACGGGTACCACAGGCTCAAGCCCTCCTTCAATCCTATCGGGTAATAGAGGCTCAAGCCCTCCTTCAACCCTCCTTCAACCTCATCGGATACCAGAGGCTCAAGCCCCCCCTTCAACCCCAAATGGTACTGGAGGTTTTCTCCAACCCTAACAGGTTACATCGGGAACACTACAAATTAGCTACCTGCAGCGCAACGCGCTCAAGACATCTCTTGCACATGAACTTAGGGGACTCCCTACAGGCACATCAGTGCCAAATCTTGTGACTAAAAATCATCAAGTCCCCACCTAAGAAACATCTTGAACGGGAACTTGGGGGACTTGTACATACTAGGTGGCATTTCACTAGGTTTTGGCACTCACAGCTGGGGCCCGTAGCAGTACCCCAGGTACCAGGCCACGGACCGGGTTCACATCCCACCATGATGGTGCGCGTCAGGGACGACACCCTGGGCACAAAGGGGTTCAGACCTGATCACCATGGTCCATCTAAATACACACCAGAAAGATGATATAGCTACAAAAGGGGACAATAGGCGTCCCATATCGAAGATAGGGAAAACACCATTCCCATGCTCAAGTATTAAAGCATCAACACAACCACCTTTTACGGGTAATGACTTCTGTTTGATACTATTACTATGTCCATTTGAATATCAGTATCTTACTCAAGCATTGGAGAGGCGTAAACCGTTCGGTATGATTTACCCCTCTAATGCTGTGTTCCTGGTACAGGATTTAGGAGTTGGATCGGTACCCCAGGTGGTATAGCATTCTGTGTGAGGTACTCGGAGAAAGCCACCAGAAACACTTACCTCTTGGCTTTCAAGCTTCGTGCGCTGATCACCCCCGACTGCGTACAACCCAAACTTGAGTCGGCCTCGCCTCGGTATGATCCAGCATGGCCATTCTTCCATCCATTCAGCTTTGAGTCTGATCGAACCGGATCACCGGTCCATACTAGGCTCATCGACTATTTCACTCTGGCAAGAAAAGGTGATGGGTAACCTCGGGTTAACTTGGGTAGTCGCTGCACAAGCTCGGTGTTTGAGTGCCATCAGCAGATGACTTAAAGGGGGACCAATGCCGACCGCAATGGTTGGGGGCTAGGGTTGATGTAGAGTCGAGGGGTCATTAGAAAAATATAGTCAACAAAATTGGGCCATGTTAAATGTAAAATAGTAAATAAAAAGAAAATTACATAAAAAAGTTCTAATAAAAATCTTCTTTGTTAAAGGAAAAACACATTATGTGTCTTCGTCAAAGTGACTGACGAAGAGGGAATCAAGGAATTAGCGATTACCATCAATCAGCAAGGATTACGGATCGATCAGCATTTAATGTCATCATTGTGATTGATATTTTCATTGTAATTCTCTCCCTATATAAAGGGACTATGAAATGAAATGAGTAGACCAATTCCAATTCTCATTTTACTTTTACACGTTATCAGCACGCTCAGAGCCAATAGCCAAGAAAAAAACTCTAGTTTTCTAGTTTCTTTCTTCTTCCCGTCAAAAAAAAAAAAAACCAAAACCCTAGAAGAATAAAAAAAATTCTCCTGCCTCAGCCTTGCCCGGCGCTGCATACCTAGCTTCCCACCTCTTACTGCCCAGCCGCGCTATTGCCCATGCATCGGCCGTGCACACCCCAGAGCATTGTACATCCCCGCGCAAACCCCGCCTCCACCCTGCATCCCAGCGCCTTGCAGCAGGGCCACACCTGTGCCGCGCAGCCCACCCGCGCCATTCCCCGGCCGCAAAACCCCACAGCCGCCAGACCAAGAGAGAGAGAGAGAAAAAAAAAATTAAGGGGGCTGACTTGACCCAAAGAAAAGAGCCGGCCCAAAACAAAGAAAAAAAACAAACAGGCCATGCGGCCCAAAAAAGAAAAAGAAGGCCAAGGAAAAAAATAAAAAGGAAAAAAACAACAAGGCCCGTGGCCCATTGCTAAAAAGTGAGAGGAAGCGGCCCAGTTTTTTTTCAAGCCCAAAAACATCGCTACATATGCCTGCATCAACACGCGCGTGCGTTAGGATTGTTTTATTTTCTTGAAACCAAGTATGTTCTCTTTTTCATACTCCGGTATATTTAATTATTATAACTTTTGAGCATGTTTAGTTAGATAGTTTTGATCCTTTTAAGCATTCCTTGTTATTTATGTTTTACATAATTATGTTTAAGTATGTTTTAATTATGCTATGGTATATACTTTATTTTGAACATGCTATATACATTTTGTTATATATTATTTTGAGCATGTTTTGTAAATTATATTTACGCTTATATAATTATTCTTAAGCATGCCTTTATATTATGCTATTGTTTATACTTTATTTTTACACATGATATATTATTGCTATTATTATATGTAGCATATATTTTGTTGTATATTTGTGAAATTTGAGCATGCCATATAATTTTTTTTTATATGCTATGTTTTATTCTTTATTACGTGCTATGATTATTCCTTATTTAGTGTACTTACATACCATTTGCAAGCATAATTAGCTATAATGAGCCACGCTCATGCTACCGCCAGCGGTACCAACTCCCACCAAATGAGTGACCTACAGGAGCACAGCCAAGCAGACTACCGCCTGAGCCCCGGCTTGCCCCTAGATCGCCACGGACGCGCCGCGTCAAAACAGCATCAGAAGCTCCAGAAGCTGGGGACTGAGGCACATCAGTCCCACATCGAAAAACATGAAGAGGGTCAGCTCCTTCTTCACCTACAAAAGGTTCTCTCTTCTCTCCTCATTAATTACGCATTTAATACTTACCTACTGTTACTTTGTCAACATAAATACATTGACTAACTTAGGCATCGGAGAAGAGAAGACCGCCCAACGCGGTCTCCCTCTGACGCCCTCTGTATTTTACTTGACAGGTAGCGGGGCGCTATAGGAGTAGCACAGATATCGGTCCGCCCATCGGACCAGCGTTAATTAAAGATTTGGCTACCGCTAAGTCTCAAGCATTAACATTGGTGCCGTCTGTGGGAACCCTTGAACAAAAGGTCATCCCACCACAACTACCATGACTAATGATAGCGGGGGAAACGCTGAAGAGCAAGCGGATCAATCCGCCAACCCCCACCCCACCAACCCCACAATCAACGTTAATCCAACGGTTAACCGAGCGCTCTTCAGCACACCGGTCAACCCCAGTGAACCTCAAGCCACATCCAAAGTTCCGCCAACACAAACGTCAGCGGAGGCTCGGCCGAGCGGTAGCCGCCCACCGGTGCAGGACTTTGCCGCTATGTATGAGATGGCACTGGCGGACCTTCACAAAGCAAAAAGGGAGCGCGAGCAGGAGCGCAGAGAGAAGGCTGAAGCCCAAAAGTAGGTGGCCACGCTAATGTCAAAATTTGATGAGCTAAAGAAGGCGCTGGAAGCAAACGCCAACCCAACGCGAAGCGAGCAATCGCGAAGCACTAGACACAGTCAGCCCAACTTCGGCGGATTAGTACCCGGACCAATCACACATATGCAGGCACCACTGAACACACCAGAACTATTGGAGATGGGCCCACCTCCCCCGCCCAGATTAATGCTGGAACAGGAGGCGGAGTCCCAACCCCACACCAACCGCTCAGCAATCAGGGCCAGAACTGAGGGAAATCCACCTCCCTCAGGGCGTGAGCGGCAGAGAAACCTCCAGGCAGGACCCAGCGGCGACACAACCGCCTTAATCCTGGAAAGAATGCAACAGCTAGAGCAAAGACTAATCCGCGCAGAAACAGGCGCCCCAGCGCCAATACCAAATCCGCTCTTCGCATCTAGGCCAGGACCCTTTACCGCCAGGATCCTGCATGCCATCCGCCTGGCGTACGCAAAGACACAAAAAATGTCACATTACAGCGGTATGACTGACCCCTTTGTCCTTATGGACACCTTCAAAAAAGTCACCAATAACAAGGGGTTCGATGACGCCACCCTCTGCCACCTGTTCAGCGAAACGCTGGACAGCGAGGCAATGAGTTGGTTCTTTGAATGCCCGCCAGCGTCCATTGATTCGTTCAATGCACTATCAAATGCTTTCCTCTCCCGGTTCATCTTATTGGCTGCCGGACACCGCAATACATCTCAACTATTCAACCTCAAGCAGGGGACAGAGGAAACATTAAAGGCATTTGTCACCAGGTGGAGAGCAGCAACATCCCAGTGCCGCGATCTTGATAAGACAATGGCGCTGGCAGCTTTCAAGCAGGGACTCCTCACGGGGCCATTTCTTTATCACCTCAATTACAATCATCCAAATGCCTCTTACGACCATGTCATGGGCGAGGCTGTCATCCATGCACAGGCGGAATTCATCACATACGGCGAAACCCCACCATCACCACCAACACCCATAAAATTCACTCAACCCTCCGCCAGCCATCAGGAAGCCGCTAACAAAACACCGGCTGTGCCGCCAGCTGATAGGAAGAGAGAGTGGCAACAGGGCAGCCACTAGAGCAAGCGGCCGAGGGACCAACATTACAGCAAGGGTAACCGCTCGTCTAACGGGGATAACCGTAATAAGCAGACGGAGTTATCCCAGCGGTACGCTGTGTTTACAGTCCTCACCGCCTCATACGAGGAGATATACGACCAGTGCAGGGACCAGATATCGCCGCCACCCCCAAGAAAATACCCAAGGGTAGGAAAGCCCAGAAACACTGGCAAGTGGTGCAAATACCACGAGGACAGCGGGCACAATACCAACAATTGCAACGCCCTCAAAACAGCCATTGAAACCTTATATTGAGACGGTAAGATAGAACAATTCAAAGTGCAACAACCGCCACCAGTGATCGCCAACATCGAGCCCATGGGCAGCATAAACACCATCGATGGTGGGGCTCCAATCACCAACATGTCTCACAGGGCAAAAAAGCGCTATGCACGAGCTAACCACCCCAAGGAAATTTGCAATATCCGCTATGAAAGGTCCACAAAACTCTCAAAATCGGGGTGGGAGCCTATTACCTTCTCAGAGGAGGAAGAACGAGGAGTACACCTGCCCCACGACGACCCATTCTTGATCGACGTCATACTCGGTAGGTGGTCAGTTGGGAGGGTCCTGATCGACGTCATACTCGGCTGTAAATGTCATCTTCAACAGTTGCTACGAAAAACTTCAGCGGAATAGGAAACTACTGCAGGATCATGAACCGCTGCTTAGCTTCTCCGGTGACGTCACACAGCCACTGGGGTCCGACTACATGCGACTGGTTATCGGAGCCAATCCACGCTCGGCGGAAATCCACACAGAGTTCATAATCGTGGACTGCTTTAGTTCATATAATGTCATCATTGGTCGACTGGCACTCAACAAGCTCAAGTGCATCATCGCCGGGTACATGCTCCTCATGAAGTTCCCTACTCCCAAAAGGACAGGCTGTGTGAATGGAAGTCAACAGCTGGCACGCGAATGCCCTTCAACAACCGTGTCGCAGTCGACACGCCGCCACGAAATCCTTGCAGTAGGAAACCAGGCACGAGCACCGGATATCTTTGAGGACCCCAGAGATGACGAGAAGAAATATGTCAAAAAAAGCCTGTCAACCCGGAAACTTCCTTGAAAGTTATCAGCATCTCCGATGAACACCCAGAGAGGACAGTCTGCATCGGCGCTTGGCTTGACCCAGAGGTAGTAGCGGAAATCACCCAGTTCCTATGTGACAACGCTGCTGTCTTTGCATGGTCCTACGCTGACATGCCAGACATCTCCCTTGAGATCATCACGCACAAACTAAGTATCAAACCGTCCGCATACCCTGTCAAGCAGTGGCGAAGGGCCTTTGACGAGGAAAGATACCGGGCAATAGGAGAAGAGGTGGCCAAGCTCCACAACATTGGATTCATTCGCCAAGTCAATTACCCCCAGTGGATTTCCAACTTGGTCATGGTCAAAAAACCTAGCGGAAAATGGCGGATGTGTGTCGACTTTAAGGGCCTCAATAAGGCATGCCCCAAAGACAGTTTTCCGCTCCCTCGCATTGACCAATTGGTCGATGCAACCGCTGGACACGAGCTGCTCAGCATGATGGACGCCTTCTCCGGCTACAATCAGATCAAAATGCACCCCGGCGACCAGGAAAACACCTCTTTCACCACCGACAAAGGCCTATTGTTAATGTCTAAAAGTTCAGCGGTAGCTGAACCTTTGTTAACGCTGATCCGGTGGGCGGATCGATACTTGTGACGTTCTCAAAGCCTCCGCTACCTATCAAGTAAAATACAAAGGGCGTCAGAGGGAGACCGCGTTGGGCGGTCTTCAACTCTCCGATTCCTAAGTTAGTCAATGTATTTATGTTGACAAAGTAACAGTAGGTAAGTATTGAATGCGTAATTAATGAGGAGAGAGGAGAGAACCTTTTATAGGTGAGGAAGAGGTTGATCTTCTCTTTGTTTTCGATGTGGGACTGATGTGCTTCAGTCCCCAGCTCTGGGAGCTTCTGATGCTACCTTGGCGCGGCGCGTGGCGGCGCGTTGGCGGTGATCTGGGGGTGATCCGCCGCCGAGGTTGTAGCCCGCCTGGCGGTGTGTTTGCATGTCATTCCTTTGGTTGGAATTAGTACCTTTGGCGGTCGAATGAGCGTGGCCCATTATAGCTAATTATGCTTGCAAATGTACATGTATGTACAAGTCCCCCAATTCCCCAGTCAAGGAGGGCATTCTTGGTTGGGGAGTTGTTCGGCGGTTCGAAGCGTTTTCTTCCGCTAGGCTTGCAAGAGCATAATTAGCGTCAGTGCGTTGTCAACCATGGATTTTACTGAGCAAACGCTTTATACCCTTTCGGGTGGGCCTCTGCTAGGCCCCCCAGGGAGTCCCCCACTCCCCGGTTAAGATAGACCTCCGGATGGTCTGTAAATTGTTTGTTGAGGGGGAGCTGCGCGGAGTAGAGGGTGTTGGGTAGCGAGCCCAATCTTTAGCACCCAAGTGACGGGGGTCAACGTGCCTGATCAGGGCCGTCGTAGACTGTTGACACAAGTCCCCGTGTCCCGTAGGGACCGTCTGACGGTAACGCCGCGTGGCGGTCGTTGTCAGAGTGAGGCGTGGCCTCGGGATCCGCCGCTGGCGGAAGTCCCCCCGCTGATTGGAGCAGGAAGCAGCGTCCAGTAGACGTGCCTGGCGGTATTTTATTGAGCGATACTGCGCTGAACAAAGTACGCGGCCTGCAAGATGATAAGGGGCTTCGCTAGAGGTGTGTAGCGGAAGATGCCCCGCTTGCAAGATGTCAAGGGAGAAGTTCCGCTGGCGGGGTTTCGCTCAGCGGAGACTTCATCACTTGGAAAATGACAAGGGAGAAGTTCCGCTGGCGGGGTTTTGCTCAGCGGAGACTTCGTCACTTGGAAAATGACAAGGGAGAAGTTCCGCTGGCGGGGTGTCGCTCAGCGGAGACTTCGTCACTTGGAAGGTGACAAGGGAGAAGTTCCGCTGGCGGGGTGTCGCTCAGCGGAGACTTCGTCACTTGGAAAATGACAAGGGAGAAGTTCCGCTGGCGGGGTGTCGCTCAGCGGAGACTTCGTCACTTGGAAAATGACAAGGGAGAAGTTCCGCTGGCGGGGTTTCGCTCAGCGGAGACTTCGTCACTTGGAAAATGACAAGGGAGAAGTTCCGCTGGCGGGGTGTCGCGCAGCGGAGACTTCGTCACTTGGAAAATGACAAGGGAGAAGTTCCGCTGGCGGGGTTTCGCTCAGCGGAGACTTCGTCACTTGGAAGATGACAAGGGAGAAGTTCCGCTGGCGGGGTGTCGGTCAGCGGAGACTTCGGACGGTTGGGGAATCCATCGCAAGTGGTTACTTCCACCAGACGCTTCGTCTGGTGGTGGTTAACACGTGTTGAACCCGTAGAGGGTTAGCGTGCGCAGGCCTGTCCCCTAAGCGTAGCCGTCTTCTCGCCATTAATGATAGTAATGATGGATTTCGTAACCGAGGCGACGCCTCGGTTAACCCGGAGAGTAAGTGAAAAGTGGTGACACGTGTACGGCTGGTGTGTGATGTCGTATTTTAGCGGACGGCCTAGAACGCGTTGATGTTGACATAAAAGGGGGGGAACCTTAGCGAGATTTGACATTTTGTGAAAACTTCAAACCCGAGTCGTCGTCTTCAAGCTCTCTGCGATTTGCGGGGCGAAAGCTGTGGAGTCCTGCGGGGCGAAAGCTGTGGAGTCACCGGGTCTTGGGAACGAGGTTTCTATTGGTGAGGACAAGCGCTTGCAATCACAGCAAAGGTTTCATCAGTAAGGTTGGTTCTCTGAATCCTATCCCTGTTCCATTGAATTTCTATGTACTTGTTGTTGTCAGTTTTCTGGGTTTTGTGAATTTGGGGTGTTCTGAGTGTGTAAAGTGGGCTTTGGGGGATGGGTTTTGGTGTTTTTGACAGTTGGGATTTCTGGGTTTGCTAGATGGTCGAATCTGGGTTCAGTGTTTGTTGGTTATTTGTTCCTGTTTTTGTGATTTCTGGGTAAACTGTGACTGATGTTCTTGTCGATAACTGATGTAAGAATAGGCTAGATCTGTGCTTGTGCTAACTGGTGTGGGTTTTAGGGTTTGGGATGGCTAACGTCATAGAGATATCGAGCAGTGAGGATTCCGGGTCTGATGTGTCGTTCAGCGCGGCGGATAGGGTATTTATTGACTCGTTGCGTCCGTCTGCCAATGCAGGAACCTCACTGCCGGAACCGCTAGAGGTTGAGCCGCTACAGACCATACCTTGGGCAATAGCCATGGGTCGTACGTCACGTCCAGAGAGCTCTAAGGCGGGTGAGGTGGCGGCGGCCAAAGCTAGGCGCGACGAGCGCTTGGCGAGCAACAGTGCCGCCAGCGGATCCGCTGGGGATGAGGAAACAGCGGGGGAGGACGCTGAGTCCGCGTGGTTCCTCCGGGATGGCACCCCCGTCGACGAGGCGGGAGGGCGGATGACTCTCGCCGCTGTTAGCAAGATGAAGCGGACATTCCGGCTGCCGGGCTCTGTGAAGCTGCGCCCGCCGACTGCGGATGATAAGGCGTCAATTCTCCCGGTGGGATTTGCGGCCATTCACGAAGCGATACTCCGCCAAGGAGTGACATTACCGCTGGTGCCGAATCTGCAAATCCTGGTGTGTGAATTCGGCCTTGCGTTCGGTCAGGTTTGTCCCAACATGTGGCGTCTGCTGCTGGCGATGAACTCCTTGTGGCGGTTGTCCGGGTGCGAGGGGCCTACCGTGGCGGAAGTGCTTCACTTCTACGAGCTGGTGTACGTGAAGCGCCAGGGTTGCAGAGGGCAAGTGAACCTGAGCCGCCGTCAGGGAGCACCGAAGCTGATAGAAAACCTAAGGGATTCAATGTCCTATTGGCGGGGGACCTTCTGTGTCGCCACGGAGGGATGGGAGTACCAGGCTGGAGCGAACGAAGAAGGGCCGACGTTTAGGATTAAGTCGGAATTCCAACCTATCCGAGGTTGGTGACCATTTTCCGCTGGCGGTAGCCGGCGGGGTTTTTATCTTGAAGGCTTTGTATTCTTACTAATCCACTTGTGTTTGTGCAGCGGGACTGCGGTACAACCTAACGCGGGAGGATGAGTGTCGCATTGCTCGTATCAGAGGCTGCTGGCGGAACCGTAACCTGCTGGACTTTAGACTTCTGACTGGTTGGGAGTTGCTAGTCGACCAGAAACTTACTCGCTCCGTTGGTAAGAAATTTCCGTCAGACCGATGTTTCCTTTGTAATAAGTAGCCGAGACCGACTGGCTTATGTATATTTTCCCAGAAACTCTGCCAGGAAATAAGTCGAGCCGCGACGCCTTCAAAAAAGCAATGGACCGCGCCGAGGTGGACAATTTTCTGGAGACCATGTACGCCGAGGGGCTGGCGGCCCAACAGACGCTGGTGAACCCCGAGACACTGGCGCTGAGCCAGTCGGAGGTTCCGGTAGTGCTGCCAATGCCGCACCACTCCCATCTTGGTGAGGATGGCCTGCCGGTAGTGCAGGCGGGGGTCCCAGTGGCTGGCGGGAAGAAGGGAGGCGCTGCGGCTGGGCAGCAGAAAGATCGGATGCCCGCCAACAGGCGTGGCCCCCAAAAGGAAAAGGTGGTGCCGCCGGCGGATACTGTCATTGCAGCAAGGGAGGAACCGCCGGTGAGGGTGACGAAGACTGCCGCCGGGAACCATAGGGCGCCGGAGAGAAAACGTCGGCAGGCCGACTCCCCTGACGAGGAAGAGGGGGAGGACGTGGAGGTGATCGGCTCGCGCCGACAGAAGAGGGCCCGAGGAGCTCCGTCGAAGACTGTTGTGGGGGAGGGAGAAGAGCCCGTCGCCAGCGAGCTAGACTCGTTTGCCGAGTACGCACCGTTCATGACAGATGGGGAGCGGGAAATTCTCTTCCACCTATGCGAACGGCTAGGGTTCGGCGGCCTAGCGGGTATCTCACGCCCGACAGCAATTGACCAATCGCCCTTCAACCTGGCGTTTGGGCAAATATCTGCGGGACTGCACGACATGTTTGTGGCGGCGTCGAACCAGCCCATGGTCGAGGGGGAGCTGCGGGAGGAAATTCAAGGTCTCCAGAGGGAGTTGGCGGAGGAGAAGGAGAAGCTGGCAGAGGCAGAGCGGCGCCTGGCTAAGGCAGAGTGTGACCTTGCCGATGCCCGCGGTAAGCTTCGCGTGGCCATCGAGCGTGACTTGGAGAGGAATGACCGCGTCTCCAAGTTGGAGCGGGACGTTGCGTTGCTGGAGGAGCGGATTGCCGCCAAGGACAAAAAACTTATTATCGTACAGCGGGAGTCCGCCGCCAGGGTGACGGAGTTGAAGCGGTTAGAAGGTGAGGTTGCTCGTCTGAGAGCTGAAGGGAATACCGCTGCGGCAGCCGCTGTCGAGGCATTCAAGCGGTCTGCGGAGTTTAAGAAGGCGATGACCGAGTCGGCGAAGGCCGGGGCCCTGGCAAACATAGATATGCTGAAGCGGAAGGGTGCCATCGACTTCGCCAAAGCGTCGCAGCCCGATGCGCCGCCAGTCAAGAGTACCCCCACGGAGAGAGACGGCGTGGCCGCTCCAGCGGGAGGTGCCCGGTCAGGTAGCGGGGAAAGTGGTGCGCATCCGGCGGAAGGGTCCCAGCAGACTCCCAACCCCACCCCATCGGAGGTGTCGCGCGCTGGTTTCCTGGCGGCGCACACCCGTGCGGATGGCACCATCGAGACTCCAAGTCCGACAGCGCGAGGATCCGATCAGACGAGTCGAGCGGTCGTGCCGCCGCCTGCCGAAGCAGAAGATGTCGAAGGCCACCCCTGAGGCCAGTTTGGACCGCTCCCGATTTTTCAACTTTGTTTCTTTTGTAGCCGTTGAGGCATGCCATTTTGTAATGTTTTGCTGAATAATATGAAATTTTGAGTTTGTGTTTGCCCCATGTGTTTGTACCGTTAGTACTTTGAGTTACATTTTGCTTTTGTCAATCAATGACACATTAAAGGAATTAAAATTGGTCCAAGTGCACCTCGTAGCGGACGAGGTCCGCTGACGATCGCTGGCGTTGCCAGTTGCCCTCAATGCTAGACTTGGTAACAATGGTTTGAATAATTCCTCGTTTCATTGATAGCTGATTGATCAGCGTACAAAAGTGGGGTAGTACCCGTCGGGTAGCTTCCCTTAGCTAAATATTAAACAAAAATTTAGCTAAGTCAAGATGCTCCTGGGTAGCGGTCTGACTATTTGTAATAATACCGAAGGTGTTCAGTATTCCAAGGGTGGGCCGATTTGACGCCATCCTTGTCCATTAAGTAGAAGGTGCCTGGGCTCACGACTTCCACAATGTTGTATGGGCCTTCCCAAGTTGGGCGGAGCTTTGTTGGTGGTGGAATGACTTCTTTCATTACCCAGTCCCCCAGTTGGAGGTTCCGGGCTTTGACTCTGGCGTTATAGAAACGTGATACCAGCCTTTTGTTTTGCAAGTTGCGCAAATGGGCCTTGAGTCTTTTTTCTTCTAGGAGGTCCCTGTCCAGGTTGATGCCGTCGCCGTTGGTGTCTGGGCAGTAGCCCTCGACCCTAGCGGTAGGCTGAGTTACTTCAATAGGTAGGACCGCCTCTGTGCCGAACATCATGCAGAAAGGAGTTTCGCCGGTGGCGGTAGTTGGAGTCGTCCGGATGGCCCATAGGACTTCTGGAAGCTTCTCCGCCCATAAACCCTTGGCGCTGTCGAGCTTCTTTTTTAGCAGCTTCTTGATTATCTTGTTTGCTGCTTCGACCTGGCCGTTGGTTTGGGGATGGGCGACAGATGCAAAACTTAACTTGGTGCCCAAGTTGGCGGTGAACGATATGAGTTCCTTGTTGTTGAACTGTGTACCGTTGTCTGTAATGATTGTGTGTGGGACACCATAGCGGCAGTAGATGTTCTTCCAGAGGAAGCGAATGACCTTGGCGGTAGTAATTGCCGTTAGTGGCTCCGCCTCTATCCATTTGCTGTTGTAGTCGATGGCTACAATGATGTACTTGAATTGGCCCTTGGCGGTTTGGAATTTTCCCATCAAATCGAGGCCCCACGTGGAGTGAACCCAAGGGCCGATGATGACTGACAGAGGTTCCGCCGGTGCATGTGGGAGATCCGCGAACTGTTGGCATTTGTGGCAAGACCTCGAAATTTTCCGGGCGTCATCACCCAGTGTGGGCCAGAAGTAGCCCTGTCGCAATGTGCGGTTGGCCAATGATCTGGCACCTGAGTGGTTTCCACATTCTCCGCCGTGGATTTCCGCCAGGACGATCTTTCCGTCCTCTGGGGTTAGGTAGCGGAGGTTGGGGTAGGTGAACCCCTGACGGTACAGCTTGCCATTCTGAATGTTGTAGCGGGTTGCTCTCCGCTTGAGCTGTCTTGCCTGGATCTTATCCTCTGGCAATGTGCCGTTGCGCTTATATGCAATGATCTCGTCCATCCAGCTGGAGTTGACTTCAATGTTGAAGATCTCCGCCAGGGTCTTTGTGATGCTTGGCTTGTCAAGGTATTCTACCCTTGTGTCCGCTGGACTCTGATGTGGCTGGGCGGTTGCCAGTCTCGCCAGTGAATCAGCCTTGGCGTTCTTTTCCCTGGGGATTTGTGTGATGTTGTGAAATTTGAACTTTTTTAGCAACGTTTTGACGTACCCCAAATATGCCGCTAACTGCTGGTCCTTGGCTTGGAAGCTGTCGTTGACCTGGTTAACGACTAGCTGGGAGTCGCTGAATATGTTGACGCTGTCAGCCCCCGAGTCAATGGCGAGGAGTAGACCGGCGATGAGTGCCTCGTACTCCGCCATGTTGTTTGAAGCTTTGAAGTTGAATTTTAACGCATATTCCGCGTTCAGTCCCCCGGGTCCTGTTAAGATGATTCCGGCGCTGCTGGCCTTGGCGCTGGCGGAGCCGTCCACATGCAGGTTCCAATCTGACTGTGGGGGGGCTACCTCCTCAACGGTCACCATTTCTGTTCCGGGCCTTGTCTCAACACCGGGCTCCGGCTGTCGCTCGGTTAGCTCAGCGATGAAGTCCGCCACTGCCTGGCCTTTCATGGCGGCTCTTGGCCTGTAATCTATGTCGAACTCGCTGAGCTCAATGGCCCACTTGCTGAGGCGCCCCGAGTGCTCAGGGTTCTGCATCACTTGCCGCAGCGGCTGATTGGTTAACACATGGATCGTGTGAGCCTGGAAGTATTGCCGGAGGCGTCTGGCAGCAACGATAAGTGCGAGGGCTAGTTGCTCCAAGGGAGGATATCTTGTTTCTGCTCCGTTCATGCCTCTGCCGGCGTAAAACACTGGAAGCTCATCTTGGCCTTCCCGCCGGACAATGGCGCAACTTACCGCCGATGCCGAAACCGCCAGGTAGATGAATAGTGTTTCTCCTTGCACAGGAACAGAAAGGAGAGGGACTGCCGCTAGGTATTCCTTTAAGCCCTGGAACGCCGCCTGGCACTCTGGGTTCCAGTTGATGACCTTCTTGTGCGTTGTTTTGAGGAGTTTGAAGAATGGGGCGCACTTATCAGTGAGTCGAGAGATGAACCGAGAAAGGGCGGTTAACTTGCCCTGGAGGCACTGGACGTGTACCTTATATTCAGGGTCTGCCAGGTCAAGGATGGCCTGGACCTTGTCTGGGTTAGCCTCGATGCCTCGCTCGCTGACGATGTAGCCCAGGAATTTGCTTGCGGTGACCGCAAAGAAACACTTCTCTGGGTTGAGGCGCATGCCGTAGGCCAAGAGAATGGTTACTATGACCTTGAGGTTTGCCACATGTCCGCTGGCCCTTACGCTCTTGACTAGCATGTCGTCCACGTAGACCTCGATGATTTTTCCCAGATGCTCAGCGAACATGGCGTTCATCAACCGCTGGTAAGTTGCACCGGCGTTCTTCAGACCGAAAGGCATGACATTGTAGCAGTAGAGGCCTTTGTCGGTGGTGAAGGTGGTGCATTCCTGGTCGCTGGGGTGCATCTTGATCTGATTGTATCCGGAGAAAGCGTCCATCATGCTGAGGAGCTCATGTCCGGCAGTTGCATCGACTAGCTGATCGATACGAGGTAGCGGGAAACTATCCTTTGGGCATGCCTTGTTGAGATTTTTGAAGTCGACACACATCCGCCACTTGCCGCTGGCCTTTTTGACCATTACCAGGTTTGAGATCCACTGGGGATAGATGACTTGGCGGATGAACCCAATGTCCTGGAGTTTGGCAACCTCCTCTCTGATTGCCCGGTATTTTTCCTCATCAAAGGCCCTTCGCTTCTGCTTGATGGGATAAAAGGAGAGTTTGATGGTCAGTTTATGAGTGATAATTTCAGGAGAGATACCTGGCATGTCCGCGTATGACCATGCAAAGACGGCGGCATTATCGCGTAGGAACTGAGTGAGTTCTGCCTCCACCTCTGGGTTTAGATGGGCGCCTATGCGGACTGTCCGCTCAGGGTGTTCGTCCGAGAGGCAGACAACCTTTAGCGACGTGTCAGGGTCGACCGGCTCCTTCCGTACATACTTCTCCTCCTCATCCCTAGGATCCTCAAAGATGTTTGGTGGCGGTGCCTCACTACCCACTGTCAGAATTTCATGGCGGCGCGTCGACCGCGCTATAGTCGTTGAGTAACATTCTCGTGCCAGCTGTTGGCTTCCCCTGACACAGCCCGTGCCGTTAGGTGTGGGGAACTTCATGAGAAGCATGTACCCGGCAATGATGCACTTGAGCTTGTTAAGCGCTGGTTGACCAATGATGGCGTTGTACGAACTGAAGCAGTCGACAATAATGAATTCTGTATGTACCTCCGCCATGCAGGGGCTAGTGCCAATAACCAGCCGCATGTAATCTGACCCCAGCGGTTGTGTGACATCACCGGAGAAGCTGAGCAGTGGCTCGTGATCCTGGAGTAGTTTTTTGTTCCGCTTGAGATGGTCGTAGCAACCATTGAAGATGACGTTGACAGCGGACCCGCTATCTACCAAAATTCTCCCCACCGAGAATTTGCCCAGAATGGCATCGACCAAGAATGGGTCGTCATGGGGTAAATGCACTCCGCGCTCTTCCTCCTCCGAAAAGGTAATAGGTTCCCAACCTGATTTTGGGAGCTTGTCGGATCTTTCGTAGCGGATGTTGCAGACTTCCTTTGGGTGATTAGCGCGTGCATAGCGCTTCCTTGCCCTGTGAGACATGCTGGTGATTGGAGCACCGCCATCGATGGTGTTGATGCGGCCCAAGGTCTCAACGTTGGCAATTACCGGTGGTGGTTGACGCACCTTGAACTGCTCCAACTTGCCGTCACGGTACAAGGTCTCGATGGCCGTTTTGAGAGCATTGCAGCTATTGGTATTGTGGCCGCTGTCCTCGTGGTATTTGCACCACTTGCCGGTGTTCCTGGGTTTGCCTGTTTTTGGGTATTTTGGAGGGGGTGGCGGTGGGATCTGATCCTTGCACTGATTGTAGATGTCTTCATATGAGGCAGTCAGGACCGTGAAAACTGCATACCGCTGCGAGGACTCCGCCTGCTTGTTGCGGTTATCCCCATGGGTTGGGCGGTTGCCCTTATGGTAATGCTGGTCCTTCTGCCGCTTGCTCTGGTGGTGGCCCTGTTGCCACTCCCTTTTCTTGTCAGTTGATGGTGCTGAGGGGGTCTTGCTAGCGGTTTCCTGATGACTGGAAGATGGCTGTGTTGATTTTGGTGTTAGTGGTGGCGGTGGGGTTTCTCCGTATGTGATGAATTCCGCCTGGGCGTGAATGACCGCCTCACTCATGACGTGGTCATACGTCGCATTGGGATGATTGTAGTTGAGGTGATAGAGGAACGGTCCCTTGAGCAGTCCCTTCCTGAAGGCCGCTGACGCCATCGTTTTGTCTAGGTCACGGCACTGAGATGCTGCCGCCCGCCACCTTGTGACAAAGGCCTTCAGTGATTCGTCCTCCCCCTGCTTGACGCTGAACAGTTGACTTGTGTTGTGGTGTCCAGCGGACAATAGGATGAACCGGGAGAGGAAGGCATGTGATAGTGCATGGAATGAGTTAACAGACCCCGGTGGACACTCAAAGAACCAGTTCATTGCCTCACCGTCCAACGTCTCACTGAACAAGTGACACAAGGTGGCGTCATCGAATCCTTTGTTGTTGGTGACTTTCTTGAAGGTGTCCATGTGGACAAAGGGATCGGACAATCCGCCGTAATGCGCCATCTTTGGGGTTTTTTGCAGACGCTGGTCTGATAGCTTGCAGAATCTCAGCGGTGAATGGCCCAGGTCTGGAAGCGAAGAGTGGATTCTGGGTTGGCGCTGGGGCGCCCGACTCCGCCCGGATCAGCCTTTGCTCCAGTTGGTGCATCCTTTCCAATATCTGGGCGGTTGCATCGCTGACGGTGTCAGCCCGGGTATTCCGCTGGACCTGCCTGCGCCTTGGCGCAGGCGGATGGCCCTCAGTCCTTGCCCTAGCCTCCGAACGGTTGGTATGCGGCACTGATTCCGCTTCCTGCTCAATCATTAGTTAGGGGATGGGCGGTGGTCCCATTCCCGACAACTCAGGTGGGTTCAGCGGTACCTGCATCTGTATGACTGGCCCTGGTGCCAATGTGCCAGTGCCGGGTCGACTACGTCTGGTGCTGCGTGACTGCTCGCTCAGTGCTGGGCGGGCGGTAGGCTCCAGGGTCCTCTTTAGCTCTTCAAAACGTGCCAAGAGCGTAGCCACCTGTCCCTGGGCCTCAGCCTTCTCCTTACGCTCCTCCTCACGCTCTCTGTTTGCCCTATGAAGATCCGCCAGTGCTATCTCGTACATAGCGACGAGATCCTGGCCCGGCGGGCGGTTGCTGCTTGGGTTTGCCTCGCCGCCGGGGTTGGCCGGTGTTGTAAATAGTGCGCGGTTAACGCCTATCGTTGGATCGGAGGGTTGGGGGATGGTGGACTGGTCCGCCCGCTCCTCAGCGTTCCCTCCGCTACCGTTAGTCATGGTGGATGTAGTGGGATGACCTTTTGTTCAAGGATTCCCACAGACGGCGCCAATGTTAATGTCTAAAAGTTCGGCGGTAGCTGAACCTTTGTTAACGCTGATCCGGTGGGCGGATCGATACTTGTGACCTTCTCAAAGCCTCCGCTACCTATCAAGTAAAATACAAAGGGCGTCAGAGGAAGACCGCGTTGGGCGGTCTTCAACTCTCCGATGCCTAAGTTAGTCAATGTATTTATGTTGACAAAGTAACAGTAGGTAAGTATTGAATGCGTAATTAATGAGGAGAGAGGAGAGAACCTTTTATAGGTGAGGAAGAGGTTGATCTTCTCTTTGTTTTCGATGTGGGACTGATGTGCTTTAGTCCCCAGCTCTGGGAGCTTCTGATGCTACCTTGGCGCGGCGCGTGGCGGCGCGTTGGCGGTGATCTGGGGGTGATCCGCCGCCGAGGTTGTAGTCCGCCTGGCGGTGTGTTTGCATGTCATTCCTTTGGTTGGAATTAGTACCATTGGCGGTCGAATGAGCGTGGCCCATTATAGCTAATTATGCTTGCAAATGTACATGTATGTACACCTATACTACTACAATGTCATGCCCTTCGGCTTGAAAAACGCTGGTGCAACTTACCATCGGCTAATGAACTCCATGTTCGCCGAGCATCTGGGCAAAATCATCGAGGTCTACGTGGACGATATGTTGGTAAAAAGCATTAGGGCCAGCGGACACGTGGCAAACCTCAGAATCGTATGCACCTCAACCCAGAAAAGTGCTTCTTCGGCGTCACCGCCAGCAAATTCCTGGGTTACATAGTCAGTGAGCGGGGCATAGAGGCCAATCCTGACAAGGTACAAGCCATCCTTAACATGAAGGCTCCAAAGTGGAAGAAGCATGTTCAGAGCCTCCAAGGCAAGCTAACCGCCCTTTCTCGGTTTATATCCAGACTCATTGATAGATGTCTCCCATTTTTCAAAGTCCTGAAGACAACCCACAAGAAAGTCATCGACTGGAACCCAGAGTGTGAGGTGGCGTTCCAGAGCCTGAAAGAATACCTTGCCGCGGTCCCACTCCTCTCCATTCCGGCGCAAGGGGAGACACTTTACATATACCTAGCAGTATCACAATCAGCGGTAAGCTGCGTCATAGTCCGGCGGGAGGTCCAGGACGAGCTACCCGTATTCTACGCCGGCAGAGGCATGAATGGAGCTGAAACAAGATATCCTCCCCTAGAGCAGCTCGCTCTAGCACTTATAGTTGCTGCAAGGCGCCTCTGCCAGTACTTTCAGGCCCACACAATTCACGTCCTAACAAACCAACCGCTGAGGCAGGTTTTGCAAAACCCTGAACACTCGGGTGGCCTCAGCAAATGGGCCATCGAGCTCAGCGAGTTCGACATCGACTACAAACCAAGAACCGCCATGAAGGGTCAGGCAGTGGCGAACTTCATCGTTGAGCTCACCGAGCGTCAGGAGGAGCCCAACATGGAGGCAGTGCCCAGCACGGAGGTGATGACCTTTGGAAAACCAGCCCCCCAGCCATCAGACTGGAATCTCCACGTGGATGGCTCTGCATGCTCCAGGGCTAGCGGCGCTGGAGTCATCTTAACAGGGCCTGGGGGACTGAACGTGGAATATGCGTTGAAGTTCAATTTCAAAGCCTCAAACAACATGGCAGAGTATGAGGCGCTCATTGCGGGCCTACTCCTCGCCATCGACTCGGGGGCTGACAGTGTCAACATATTCAGCGACTCCCAGTTAGTCGTCAACTAGGTCAATGACAGTTTCCAGGCCAAAGACCAACAGTTAGCGGCATACTTGGGGTACGTCAAAACACTCCTAAAAAAATTCAAGTTTCACACCATCACCCAGATCCCCAGGGAAAAGAACACCAAGGCTAATTTTTTGGCATGACTAGCAACCGCCCAACCGCATCAGAGTCCAGCAGAATGTCTTGACAGGCCAAGCATCACAAAAACCCTAGCGGAGATCTTCAACATTCAAGTTAATCCTAGTTGGATGGACGAAATCATTAAATACAAGCGCAATGGGACAGTGCCAGAGGACAAGGTTGAAGCACGACAGCTCAAGCGGAGAGCAACCCGCTACAACATCCAGAATGGCAAGCTATACTGCCAGGGATTCACCCACCCCAATCTCCGGTGTCTGACCCCGGAAGAAGGAAAGACCGTGCTGGCAATGATACACGGCAGAGAGTGTAGCAACCACTCAGGCGCCAGGTCCTTGGCCAACCGTGCAATGCGACAAGGATATTTTTGGCCCACGCTTGGCGACGACGCCAGGAAGAGATTAAGATCTTGCCACAAATGTCAACAATATGCTGATATCCCCCATACCCCAGCGGAATCGCTATCGGTCATCATTGGCCCATGGATTCATTCAACTTGGGGCCTGGACTTGATGGGAAAATTTCAGACCGCCAAGGGTCAATTCAAGTACATCATAGTCGCCATTGACTACAACAGTAAGTGGATTGAGGCAGAGCCGCTGACGGTAATAACTACCGCCAAGGTAACTCACTTCATCTGGAAGAACATCTACTGCCGCTACGGTGTCCCCCACACAATCATCACAGAAAACGGCATACAATTCAACAACAAGGAACTCATTTCTTTCACCGCTAACTTGGGCACCAAGATGAGTTTTGCATCTGTCGCTCACCCCCAAACCAACGGCCAAGTCGAAGCAGCAACTAAGATAATCAAGAAACTGCTAAAAAAGAAACTCGACAACGCCAAGGGCTTATGGGTGGAGAAGTTGTCGGAAGTCCTGTGGGCCATCAGAACTACCCCAACTTCCGCCACTGGTGAAACGCCATTCTGCATGATGTTTGGAACTGAAGCCGTCTTACCAATTGAGGTAACCCAACCAACCGCTAGGGTTGAAGGCTACTGCCATGAGACCAACGGGGAAGGCATCAACCTCGACAGAGACCTCTTGGAGGAGAAACGAAACAAGGCCCACCTGCGCAATCTGCAAAACAAGCAGCGGGTATCACGTTTCTATAACGCCATGGTCAAAGCCCGGAACCTCCAATTGGGAGACTGGGTAATGAAGGAAGTCATTCCACCGCCAACGACACTCCGCCTAACTTGGGAGGGTCCGTACGAAATAGTGGAAGTCGCTACCCCTGGCACATTCTACCTAATGGACAAGGATGGCATCACAACGACCCACCCTTGGAATACCGAACACCTTCGGTATTATTACAAATAGTTATGCCGCTACCCAAGAGCATCTTGACTTAGCTAAATTTTTGTTCAATATTTAGCTAAGGGAAGCTATCCAATGGGTATAACCCTGCTTTTGTAAACGCTGGTCCGCCAGCTATCAATGAAACGAGGAATTATTCAAACCATTGTCACCAAGTCTGAGCACAAGAATTAACTGGCAACGCCAACAACATTCGGCGAACCACGTCCGCTACATCGTGCACTTGGAACAATTTTAATTCCTTTAATGTTTCGTTAATTAACAAAAGCGCAAGTCAACATTCTGGCGGTACAACAAACATGCAAACAACACAGGAAATCCCACACTTGGAAAGTTCAAAAACGACAATTGCATATATTTAGGGTCGGGACTTCCCGCTCAAGAATATTGTCAAATTACAAAGGCCATAGCGGCGTCTAAAAAAAAAAAAAAAAAAGATGCCTCAGCGGCATTACAAAGATAGGAGATCCTCATGGAATGGACGGAGCTTCAGCGACATTCCCGTCCTCTGGCGGCGCCTGCTGCTCGAACATATGGCTTGTATGATCAGACTCACGAGCAGTAGGACTCGGCGTTATGACGGTGCCATCCGCTCTAGTGTGGGCAGCCAGGAAACCAACACAAGAGACCTCGGATTGAGTGGGAGGTGGAGTCCGCTGAGCGTCATCCGCTGGTCGCTCACCACTCTCCCCGCTACCCGAGCGGGCATCCTCAGTCTGAGCAGAAACCTCACCACTTGCAGGAAGCGCTCTCTGCCCTGACGGTGCAACGGGCTGGGAGGCCTTGACCCAGTCGATGGCGCCTTTTTGGTTCAGCAGTTCAACGGTGGCAGCAGCACCAGCCTTCGCCGCATCGGTCATTGCCTGCTTGTATGCCGCCGACTGCTTAAACGCCTCCACCGCGCAGCCTCGATGCTGCTCCTATCCGCTTCCCGCCGGGCGACCTCAGATTCTAGCCTCTTCACCTAGGCGGACTTGGAGGCAGCATCCCGCTTCTGGACCTCAACCTTCTTGACCTTAACTGCCAGCTGATCCTTCAGTAGGGCGATGTCCTGCTCTAGCTGGGCGACGTGGTCGTTCTGCTCGACATCCCGCTCAATGGCAACAGACAGCTTGCCACGGGCGTCCATGGCGTCACACTCCGCCTTGGTCAGGCGCCGCTCTAAATCCGCCAACTTATCCCTTGCCTCCCCCAGCTCCATTTGGAGACCTTGGTTTTCCTCCCTCAGCTGCCGCTCAACCCTAGGCTGCTTTGCGGCCGCAAGGAACATCTCGTGTAACCCAACAGAGAGATGTCCAAAGGCTGAGCTGTAGGGCGACTGGTCGATAGCGGTCGAGCGCTCGATCCCCTCCAGACATCCGAATCCCAGCCGCTCACAAAGGTGATAGTGAATGCCCGCTCGGGTTCGGTCAGGAACTCTACATAGGCAGCAAACTAGTCCAGGTCGCTCGGCTGCACCTCCTTGTCCATGACCACGGCTCTTTGGGCGGAGCCTGTCTCGCCTTTTTCTGCTGGCGGGCCCCGATGGTCTCCGCGTCATCCTCCTCCTCCTCTCCAGCAGAGTCATTTTGTCGGCGCCTACTCTGCAGCACCACCCTGGTGGACCCGGCGGGTGCAGGCCTCGACCCCCCCAGCGGCACGAGCACCACTTTCTCCTTCTGCGGCACACGACGTTTGGCGGGCTGTCTCTCTTTTTGCTGCATAGCGGCAGAGGAGGCTTTGCTCCAACCGACAGTGCCGCGGTTCACACCAGCCCCCGCCTGCATGACGGGTGAACCATCAGCACCAAGATGCGAATGATGCGGCATCGGCAGCACCACCGGAGTCTCAGACTGACTTAGCGCCAGTGTCTCTGGGTCAACAGCGGTCTTCTGGGCGGCCAACCCGTGAGCGTACATGCTCTCCAGGAAATCGTTGATCTCAACACAGTCCATAGCTTTATCAAACGCCTCGCGGCTCGCTCTGTTTCCTGGTGGAGAATCTATACAACAAACAGCGGGTCAGCTCCACAAAAAAAAAAAAAAAAAAACACAGTTAAAACAGACATCAGAGGAAGATACTCACCTAGGGCTCATGTCAGCTGCTGATCGAGAAGTAGCTCCCACCCGGTCAGTAGGCGAAGGTCTAGCAGGTTGCGGTTCTGCCAACAGCCTTGAATCCTCGCAATACGAGACCCCTCTTCACGCGTCAAATTGTACCGCAGGCCCGCTAAAAAAAAAAAAAAAAAAACAAACGGAACGATCAGTACAACAGGAAATCATTGTGCAACAAAGGTCAGTCACGTAGTAGCGGGAGCAGGCGACAACCTCGGATGGGTTGAAATTCAGACTTGATCCTAAAAGTCGGCCCCCCCTCATTCGACCCCACCTGATACTCCCATCTGGCGATGGCGACATAGAAGGTACCCTGCCAGGGCGACATGGAATCCTTCAGATTCCCGATTAGCTTAGGCGCCCCCTTGGCGACGACTAAAATTCACTTGCCCGCTGCATCCTTGGCGTTTCACGTACACCAACTCGTAGAAGTGCAGCACCTCCGCCACGGTTGGGCCCTCACAACCGGACAGGCGCCAAAGTAAGTTGAGCGCCATCAGTAACGGCCACATATTAGGGCAAATTTTCCCAAAGGCGAGGCCAAATTCACAAACCAAAATCTGGAGATTGGGCAGCAGCGGAAATGTGACTCCCTGGCGGAAAATCGCCTCGTGCACGGCAGCGTACCCCGCTGGCAGAAAAGACGATCTCTCATCCTTCAGCGGCGGTCGTAGCTTAACTACACCAGGTAGGCGCCACACCCGCTTCACACGATTGACGGCCGCCGCGGGCATCGGCCCTCCTACCTCGTCAACCAAAGTGTCGTCGCTGAGAACCCAGGCCGACTCAACCTCTTCCCCGCCAGGCTCTCCCACCCCACCAGCGGAACCGCTAGCGGCACTATTACTCGCTAGCCTCTCCTCCCGCCTTGCACGAACGACGGCATCCTCTCTTGCCCTAGAACTTTCAGGACGACCAGCACGACCCATGGCAAATTCACAGGGTATGATTTGTAACGGTACAAGGTCTAGCGGTTCGGGCGGTGAGGTTCTTGCAGGGGCAGACGGACACAACGAGTCAATAAACACCCTATCCGCCACGGTGAGCGACTCGTCAGACCCGGAATCCTCACCACTCGAGATATCTATAACGATAGCCATCACAAAACCCTAAAACCCAAAACCAGTTAGTCCCAACAAGATCTAAACCCACAGTTCTCCGCTTGCACTCAAGAACACCAAGTACACTCAAGCTCAGAAAACCCAGAAAATGCCAAAACAAGAACAAACCGAACCCACATTCAAACCCAGATTCAACCATCTAGCAAATCCCTAAACAGCAATGCTGTCAAACACCAAAAACCATCCCCAAAATTCATTTTACACCCAAAACACACCGGGGAAGGACGAAGAGCAAATCAAATCACAAAAAAAAAAAAAAAAAAAAAAATACAGAAAGTCACAAAGCAGTAACGCTGAAAAAACTCGAGTCACTAACCTGTTGATCTGGAACGATCGGAATATGTGTCTTCACTTCCAAGAATCTCTCTTTTTCACCGAAAGATACTATCACTCGAGTTGCAGACGACACCCCTCGAATATCAGAGAGTAAGGCTCGAACACGACGACTTGAGTTGAGTTGGAAGTGAAGGCAATGTCGAAAACCACTATGGTTTCCCTCTCTTTTATGTCAACATCAAGCAAATCTAGACCGTCGACTAAAAAACAACATCAGACGACAGCCGAACACGTGGCCCACTATCGCACCTACTCTCCGGATTAACCGAGGCGTCGCCTCGGTTACAAAAGCGATAATTACCCGCATTTATGGCAAAGAGATGGGCGTGCTGCGAGAACGTCACTCCACACGCTAGCCCAGTACATGTCAGCCGCATGTCGGACACCGTCAGACGAAGCGTCTGCAGGAAGTTATTCCACAAAGGCAGATCCACTAACCGCCAAAGCGAGTTAGTTTCCGCTAAGCGCAACTCCGCTAGCGGAACTTCTTCATTTCCATCTTACAAGCGAGTTAGTCTCCGCTACGCGAAACTCCGCTAGCGGAACTTCTCCATTTCCATCTTACAAGGAAGTTAGTCTCCGCTACGCGCAACTCCGATAGCGGAACATCTCCATTTCCATCTTGCAAGCGAGTTAGTCTCCGCTAAGCACAACTCCGCTAGCGGAACTTCTCCATTTCCATCTTGCAAGCGAGTTAGTCTCCGCTAAGCGCAACTCTGCTAGCAGAACTTCTCCTTACACAGGAACCCATGCACTGGTCAAAGCCAGCAGGCACGTCCCAGCGACAGCTCCTTGACTCAGCGGAGGGATTTCCGCCAACGGCGATTCCCAGGGCAATGCCTCACTTCCGCAACGACTGCCAAGCGACGTTACACTCGTAACATGTGAAAGAATGGATGGATTTCAAAACTTTTTAATTAGTGCGGAATAAGTTTAACAATTAAACTACTAACTAAACATAAAATCCATTCCTTTAACCCATGATCTTGGCTTATTGTGATATGTATATAAACAAAGCATGCATAGTAAGGAAGAACAAAGAGGGAGTTTATGTTCTACTCACCCTTGGAGCGTGATTTTAATCCGATCCAAGTGAACCACCAAAGTTCCTCTCCTTGATCTCTCCTTGTGTGTGTTTCCTCCACCTTGAAGCACCTTGAATTAAGAACTCCTTCTTATACTCCTTCTTGTGCTTGTAATCTCCTCCTTGATGTAACAAGTAAAGCCACAAAAATATATGGCCTCTAAGGATCTTCACCAAGTGAATCAAGAGATGAAGAAAGATGAAAGAAAAGAAGAAATTATGCAAGTGTTCTTCTTTCCTTTAATTTCTGAAAAATGGACCAAGAGAGAACTCTCTTTCTCTCTCTCTAATCTGAAAATAATAGTGTGGAGACACTCACTTTTCTTTGTCCATGCTTTCCCTTTTATATAATAGGAAATAACTCCAATTACTAAAAGAAAAATATTGACTTTCATAAAGCCAATATTTTGGCTGGTCCATACATGTTATTGGGCACTAAAAATGTGTCTTGGGCTTTCATTTAAATCTCATTTAGTGAAGCCCAAGTCCACACCAAAAAACCCGACAATCGTTTAGGCCCAATAGGTTCGGTTTTACCCGAAAATCCTAATTATGTTCAAATAATAAATCTAATTAATTATTTGCTCATAACCAACTCTTGTTTAATCTTCTTCATATACAATCTCAATGATCCACTTATATGGTGTGCGATCTCTTAGGTTCTAATTAACAAGGCAGTGAAGTTTATAGAAACCATTCTATTTTGTTTACGAATCAAAAACTCCATTTTTGATTCTCCCTTGTTATTAGGATAATAAATGTTTATTAATCCTCGGGGACTTCACAAGTCATGAGTGACGTCTTGCAACATATCATGACTACCCTAGTTAATGTAGAATGACAAAGAACCTATTCAATTGGAATTACAATACAATACGGTCCTTCTCTTACACTATGTTCTAAATCACATCATCGGGGTATGGAATTGATATGTCAATCCCCTAATGTGATTTTCATTCTTATGTGATTCTTAGAATGTGATTAAAAACTCCTTTTTAAATCTCATTCAATGCTTTGGCCAAAGACTCATTGAATCACATCTTTGAACATACACCTTATTTACTTAAGGATAGAGATTCCTTGTTGTACACTCACATGTCTCCATGACCGAATTGATTATACCAATGAATGCATCTATTATATCCATTAAGGGACACAATGTTATTGCATCATCAAGAGATAATCCATTCACTCATAAGACAACTATGGTGTCTCAGGTCAAAGGACTAATTTGTATTATTGCAATTTAGAGTTCAAGTTTGACATGTAAGTAAGACTCCATACAAGAACTCTAATGATCGCGTTCAGTATACTCTTTAAGTTAAGAGCACCCACATACTTGTATTAGTGTCTCTACACAAATGACAAGAGACATATCATCCTCCATATTGAGAATACATAGTATGTGCTAGTCTTTCCGGATTATCAATGTCCAAGTGATAATCCTATGACTAGGAACCTTTTAGGATAAGAGTGTGAAAGAGTAAAGGTCTCACACATCTAACTCTTTAGATTACTTTCTCTTTAACTCATATTCCTTGGACCTTGTTCAATCAAATCTTAAGTATAAGCAATGAACAATAAACTTGCCCTTTTGAATAATAATAATTACAATAATAATTACATCAAAATGATTGTTTTAGGACACAATTCCTTCAATCTCCCACTTGTACTAAACCCAATCAGCCATGAAACGTACACCCATCTTCTCAAGATGTTGTTCTAGCTTTGCTTGTGATAAAGGCTTAGTGAATGGATCTGATATGTTATCAACAGATGCTACTTTGAGAATGTTAACGTCTCCACGATTAACAATCTCCCTTATGATATGGAAACGTCTTTCGATGTGTTTGGATTTTTGATGAGACCTTGGTTCCTTGGCTTGAGCAATTGCCCCATTGTTGTCACAGTAAAGTGGAATCGGTGACTCAATGGTAGGAACAACATCAAGTTCAGTGATGAACTTTTTCATCCAAACTGCTTCCTTTGCAGCCTCTGCAGCTGCAATGTATTCTGCCTCAGTAGTGGAATCTGCAGTAACGCTTTGTTTGCAGCTTCTCCAATTTACTGCACCTCCATTCAAGGTGAAGACAAACCCCGATGTGGATTTTCTGTCATTCACATCAGATTGAAAATCTGAGTCTGTGTATGCTTCCACTTGCAACTCTGATTGCAAATCACCACCTCCATAAACGAGGAATAAATCTTTAGTCCTTCTCAAGTACTTAAGGATATTCTTAACAGCATTCCAGTGTTCTAAACCTGGATTGGACTGATATCGACTAGTTATGCTTACGCCATAACTGATATCAGGTCTTGTGCATAGCATCGCATACATGAGGCTCCCTATTGCAGATGCATATGGGATCTTGCTCATCTTTTGCACTTCCTCAATCGTTTGTGGGCACATTTTCTTAGAAAGGTGAATGCCATGTCTGACAGGCAGAAAACCCTTCCTAGATTGTTCCATGTGAAATCTATTCAGCACTTTGTCTATGTACAAGGATTGAGATAATCCAATTAATCTTTTTGATCTGTCTCTATAGATCTTTATTCCTAGTACATAGGCAGCTTCTCCAAGATCCTTCATAAGGAAGGTCTTGGACAACCAAACTTTAATTGAAGATAACATTCCTACATCATTCCCAAAGAGTAGGATGTCATCTACATAAAGTACAAGGAACACAACAGCACTCCCACTGACCTTTTTGTAAACACAAGGTTCATCCATGTTTTGTGTGAAACCAAAAGATTTGACTGCATCATCAAAACGGATGTTCCAACTCCTTGAAGCTTGCTTGAGTCCATAGATGGACCTATGAAGCTTACACACTTTATGAATGTCATCTCTAGACGCAAAGCCTTCAGGTTGATCCATATAAAGCTCTTCCTCAAGGTTGCCATTTAGAAAGGCAGTCTTTACGTCCATTTGCCATATCTCATAATCATAGTGAGCAGCTATAGCAAATAATATCCGAATGGATTTAACCATGGCAACAGGAGAGAACGTATCTTCATAGTCAATGCCCTCTCTTTGCTTATAGCCCTTTGCCACCAACCTAGCTTTGTAGGTTTCTATTTTACCATCTGAGCCTATCTTTTTCTTGAAGACCCATTTGTTTCCAATTGGTCTAATACCAGGTGGAGGGTCAACGAGAGTCCAGACTTGATTGGTATACATAGAGTCAATCTCGGATTCCATGGCTTCTTGCCATTTCTTTGAGTCAACGTTTGACATTGCTTCATTATAACTAGAAGGATCATGCAGGTTTTCATTGTCACCAAGGAGATTTAACTCCCCAAGGCTTTCATGACACAAACCATACCTCTTGGGAGGTATCCGGATCCTACTAGATATTCTTGGAGTTTGTGTTATAGTTGGTTCAGGAAGTTGTTCAACGGGAAATGAAGTGTTAGTTTGTGGCTTGTTGGACACTTCCTTGAGTTCTACCATTTGTTCAACATTTCCATCAAGGACATAGTCCCTTTCAAGGAAAGTGGCATTCCTGCTAACAAACACCTTTTGTTCTTCAGGTTGATAGAAATAATATCCTAAACTATCTTTAGGATATCCCACAAATAAACACTTGCTTGATCTAGCTTCAAGCTTGCCTGCTTCTAGTCTTTTGACATAAGCTGGACAACCCCAAATCTTAATATGATTGAGACTTGGTTTCTTCCCATGCCACATCTCATATGGTGTAAGAGGGATGGACTTGGAAGGCACTCTATTTAACAAATAAATTGCTGTTTGAAGTGCATATCCCCAAAAGGATATAGGTAAATCAGTATAGCTCATCATGGAACGAACCATGTCTAACAAAGTTCGATTTCTCCTTTCAGAGACACCATTGAGTTGTGGTGTTCCAGGAGGAGCTAATGAAGAAACAATGCCTTCTTGTTTGAGATAATCAATAAACTCATTGCTTAAGTATTCGCCTCCTCGATCGGATCTTAGAGCCTTAATACTCTTGTCGGTTTGTTTCTCAACTTCATTTTTAAATTCTTTGAACATTTCAAAGGCTTCAGATTTGTGCTTCATAAGGTATATATATCCAAACCGAGAATAGTCATCGGTAAAAGTTATGAAGTATGAGAATCCACCTTTACTAATAGTGGACATGGGACCACATACATCGGTATGTATTAGGCCTAAGAGTTCTTTAACTCTTGTTCTTTGTCCACCATAATGTGACTTGGTCATTTTTCCTTTTAGACAAGACTCACAAGTAGGCATAGGATCAGATCCTAACGACTCTAAATATCCATTTTTGGATAATTTGTGAATTCTATCTTGGCTAATATGACCAAGCTTAAGGTGCCACATCTTAATGGGGTTAACCGTTTCCCGAGATCTCTTAGATCCCAAAGCATTTTCCTTCATACAATTAATACTACCATCTAAAGCTAGATGAAAGAGACCATCAATAATATTAGCATGACATATCATGCGTTCATTAATAGATACAAAACCACTTAGTTTATCAAAAACTACTCTATAACCATCCTTCAAAAGCATGGAGATGGAGATAAGGTTCTTTATACATATAGGAAGATAAAGACAATTATTTAACTCCAATGTATCTCCTGATGGTAACTTCAAAATATAAGTCCCCACGGCTTTGGCGTCAACTCTTGTGCCATTTCCAACACGTAGGGTGATTTCTCCAGCTTTAAGCTTCCTTGCTCCCACTAGGTCCTGCAACGAAGTGCAAACATGGTGAGATGCACCTGAATCAATTATCCAAGTGGAAGTATTATTAACTGTAAGTATTGATTCAATCACATTGATCATACCTGCTGTTGAAGACTGGTTCTTCAAGGATGCAAGATAAGCTTTGCAATTCCTCTTCCAATGCCCATCCTTGTTGCAAAAGAAACAAACACCTTTTGGTTCCTTTTGTTCCTTCTTCTTCTTCTTTTGGACTGCTCCTTTAGGCTTTGCCACTTGTTTCTTCTTCCCTTTGCCCTTGCCTTTGGACTTGGAAGAAGAAGCGACAATGGCCACACTCCCACTCTCTTTCTTGATTTGCTTCTCAGCTGTTACCAGCATATTGAGAAGATCAGAAAGACTATGATCCATTTGTTGCATATTATAGTTCATTATGAACTGAGAAAATGAATCATCTAGGGAGGATAGAAGAAGATCTTGAGCTAGCTCCGCATCAAGTGCAAATCCAAGGTCTTGAATTTGCTCAATAAGGCCTATCATTTTTAGACCATGTTGATGCACAGGAGCACCCCTCACATGCTTTGTCTTAACAAGCTCATTGACAGCTGTGAATCGCACATTTCTATTTCTCTCACCAAACAATTCAGTGAGATGAAGTAATATAGAACTGGCGCTATCCATATTCTCATGTTGCTTCTGAAGTTGTGAGTTCATGGATGCAAGCATAACACATTTAGCTTGCGTGTCATCATCCTTATGCTTTTGATAAGCAACACGTTGCTCATCGGTTGCATCTTGAGCCAATGGAGTGTGAGGAGGTGCATTTTGTAAGACATAAGCGATCTTATCGAATGTCAATACAATTTTCAAATTGCGGAGCCAGTCATTGAAGTTTGGGCCCTCAAGACGATTTTCATTGAGAATTTTGGTGATAGGATGTCCTGACATATTGCAGTCTACATAACATAAAATAAAAGAAGTGAGATTGATTTTAAAACCAAGTGACTCGGGTCTTAAGAATCAAATGGCACCCTCTCACTATTTTAACAAATTCCAAATCCCTCAAGGAATTCGAGAGTATAAATTAAAACTCTTAGTGAGTATGGAAGACTCATTTTCATTAAGCCAACCGCATCATAATAGAACTATAGGTCAACTTAATTTCCATGAGAGGATACTCTTATCCAATCACATCAAATGTGAATATCCATAACTTTGGCCTCTAAAGTAAGTAAGTCTCACCATAATAGGATATTGATAAATTACTCTAGTTAAGCTATACCCATCATCTCATGTAAGTATAGGGATCAAAAATTAAATCTCATCATAATAGAATATTGACCAAGATTTGTCCCTACCTTACAACATCAAATGTTGAATAACCTCTTTTTAATGCTCCTAGCAAGAAATACCCCCGTTCGGAATGATATTCACATGTAAGAACATCTAATAGGAGATTACAATGTTGGAAGGCCACAAAGAAGCATTCATAATGTCTTCTTCGTTTTTCAACTTAATATCACTTTGAGGGAATTTTAAGGTCTCATCTTTAATAATCTCATTAATAACAATCACATTGCATTTGCTTTGATCCTAATGCAATCACATTTTCATTATACTTGATCTATAATAAAATACTCCCACTTAATTGTTTTTCGGAAAAACAATTTGATTTCATCAAAAACATTTTTCAAATGGAATCATGGGAAGTATAAAATTACTTGATCAAGTGCAACGAACATGCAATTATAATAGGTCACATAGGATGATTATGGACTTGTTGTTTGATCCAACATGAGCCAATATGTTGGATCAAGGTCATGTTTGGGTGGTTGATTTTAATTACGCGTAACGATTACGAAAATTAAATAACTAAGCTAAGCTATTACACTTTGCACTTGAACTTATTTCAAGGCTTGATGACTTCAAACTTCTTCTTTGGATCATCATCATGTGCCTCCATCTTCGATTACAAGAGTGGATAAGGGGCATACAAGCTCCCATTTAAATTTAATCAAACTTGAATAAATTAAATAAGCTACTTAGTTACACAACCAAATGAATTAATCAAATTAATTACATAACCCAAATGAATTAACTACTTTAATTACATAACCACATTCATTCAAAATGAATAGTCGGCCAATCTCATGCTCAATTATATTAGGCCATAGTCCATAATCATCCTTTAATTAACCAAGATTAATAAGGTTAATTAAACAAGCATATTTAACTCAATCAAAATAAGTTAACCACTAAATTACTTTAATTTAAGCAAGTAAATTAGTTGAGTGATTTATGAGATGATGTCTTACATCATGCATCATTAACTTTTGGTGAGTAATTTAGGGGATAATGTTTTACATCATGCATCACCAACTTTTGGTGAGTGATTTAGAGATAATGTTTTACATCATGTATCACAAACTTTTGGTGAGTGATTTTAGAGATAATGTTTTACATCATGCATCACCAACTTTTGGTGAGTGATTTAGAGATAATGTTTTACATCATGCATCACCAACTTTTGGAGAGTTATTTAAAGAAAGTAATAATAAAGATGACTAACTCTACCAACTATTTGGTGAGAGAAACATGGAAATGATTTTATGTCATCATTAACTATTAGGTAAATAACAATTCATGAATTTATGGATCAAAAGTGAGAGCAAACACCATGGAAAAATGAGCTAGTTCACAACTAGTTTAGACATATTCCAAAAAGCTGGAAATAAAATTCCAGCTTTATGTTCTTCCATTGAACACTTGTTTACTTCATCTTTGAAGCCAAAACATGCATCCCCTAAAGCATATATCATCTAACATGTTTCTAAGATTAACATTTTAATTAAGAAACATATAGAACCCCTTAATACATATCTCATATGCATTAAAGTTTCATAAAACTTAAACCACTTCTTACATGTAATTTCTAGAAACCTTTTCTTGCTATCATAAAATCTATCTTACATCACATGCTTCATAACTTTTATGATAAAGCAAATTTTATGATCTAAATTACATATTACTCTAAGCTTAAGAAAATCACATCAACAAACATACTTAGCCATGTTTATAACATATCAAAATTAAGCCAATGGCTCTGATACCAATTGAAAGAATGGATGGATTTCAAAACTTTTTAATTAGTGCGGAATAAGTTTAACAATTAAACTACTAACTAAACATAAAATCCATTCCTTTAACCCATGATCTTGGCTTATTGTGATATGTATATAAACAAAGCATGCATAGTAAGGAAGAACAAAGAGGGAGTTTATGTTCTACTCACCCTTGGAGCGTGATTTTAATCCGATCCAAGTGAACCACCAAAGTTCCTCTCCTTGATCTCTCCTTGTGTGTGTTTCCTCCACCTTGAAGCACCTTGAATTAAGAACTCCTTCTTATACTCCTTCTTGTGCTTGTAATCTCCTCCTTGATGTAACAAGTAAAGCCACAAAAATATATGGCCTCTAAGGATCTTCACCAAGTGAATCAAGAGATGAAGAAAGATGAAAGAAAAGAAGAAATTATGCAAGTGTTCTTCTTTCCTTTAATTTCTGAAAAATGGACCAAGAGAGAACTCTCTTTCTCTCTCTCTAATCTGAAAATAATAGTGTGGAGACACTCACTTTTCTTTGTCCATGCTTTCCCTTTTATATAATAGGAAATAACTCCAATTACTAAAAGAAAAATATTGACTTTCATAAAGCCAATATTTTGGCTGGTCCATACATGTTATTGGGCACTAAAAATGTGTCTTGGGCTTTCATTTAAATCTCATTTAGTGAAGCCCAAGTCCACACCAAAAAACCCGACAATCGTTTAGGCCCAATAGGTTCGGTTTTACCCGAAAATCCTAATTATGTTCAAATAATAAATCTAATTAATTATTTGCTCATAACCAACTCTTGTTTAATCTTCTTCATATACAATCTCAATGATCCACTTATATGGTGTGCGATCTCTTAGGTTCTAATTAACAAGGCAGTGAAGTTTATAGAAACCATTCTATTTTGTTTACGAATCAAAAACTCCATTTTTGATTCTCCCTTGTTATTAGGATAATAAATGTTTATTAATCCTCGGGGACTTCACAAGTCATGAGTGACGTCTTGCAACATATCATGACTACCCTAGTTAATGTAGAATGACAAAGAACCTATTCAATTGGAATTACAATACAATACGGTCCTTCTCTTACACTATGTTCTAAATCACATCATCGGGGTATGGAATTGATATGTCAATCCCCTAATGTGATTTTCATTCTTATGTGATTCTTAGAATGTGATTAAAAACTCCTTTTTAAATCTCATTCAATGCTTTGGCCAAAGACTCATTGAATCACATCTTTGAACATACACCTTATTTACTTAAGGATAGAGATTCCTTGTTGTACACTCACATGTCTCCATGACCGAATTGATTATACCAATGAATGCATCTATTATATCCATTAAGGGACACAATGTTATTGCATCATCAAGAGATAATCCATTCACTCATAAGACAACTATGGTGTCTCAGGTCAAAGGACTAATTTGTATTATTGCAATTTAGAGTTCAAGTTTGACATGTAAGTAAGACTCCATACAAGAACTCTAATGATCGCGTTCAGTATACTCTTTAAGTTAAGAGCACCCACATACTTGTATTAGTGTCTCTACACAAATGACAAGAGACATATCATCCTCCATATTGAGAATACATAGTATGTGCTAGTCTTTCCGG
This sequence comes from Rosa rugosa, assembly GCF_958449725.1. Classification (NCBI taxonomy): domain Eukaryota; kingdom Viridiplantae; phylum Streptophyta; class Magnoliopsida; order Rosales; family Rosaceae; genus Rosa; species Rosa rugosa. Next base: position 12,887,334 of record NC_084825.1, read on the forward strand.
ATTATCAATGTCCAAGTGATAATCCTATGACTAGGAACCTTTTAGGATAAGAGTGTGAAAGAGTAAAGGTCTCACACATCTAACTCTTTAGATTACTTTCTCTTTAACTCATATTCCTTGGACCTTGTTCAATCAAATCTTAAGTATAAGCAATGAACAATAAACTTGCCCTTTTGAATAATAATAATTACAATAATAATTACATCAAAATGATTGTTTTAGGACACAATTCCTTCAACATGATCCTCCGGGACATAGGGGAACACGTAAACAATCTTCGACGGCCCTGATCAGGCATGTTGACCCCCGCCACTTGGGTATCAAAGATTGGGTTCGCTACCCAACACCCTCTGCTCAGCGCAGCTCCCCTCAACAAATAATACACCGGCCAAACAGACGTCTATCTTAATCGGGGAGTGGGGGACTCCCTGGGGGGCCTAGCCGGGGCCCACCCGAAAGGGTATAAAGCGTTTGTTCAGTAAAGTCCATGGTTAATAGCACACTGACGCTAATTATGCCTTTGCAAGACTGGCAGAAGCAACGCTTCGAACCGCTAGGCAACTCCCCAACCAAGATTGCCCTCCTTGACTGGGGACTTGGGGGACTTGTACTTACATACCATTTGCAAGCATAATTAGCTATAATGAGCCACGCTCATGCTACCGCCAATGGTACCAACTCCCACCAAATGAGTGACCTACGGGAGCACAGCCAAGCAGACTACCGCCTGAGCCCCGGCTTGCCCCTAGATCGCTGCGGACACGCCGCCACGCGCCGCGCCAAAACAGTATCAGAAGCTCCAGAAGTTGGGGACTGAGGCACATCAGTCCCACATCGAAAAACATGAAGAGGGTCAACCCCTTCTTCACCTACAAAAGGTTCTCTCTTCTCTCCTCATTAATTACGCATTTAATACTTACCTACTGTTACTTTGTCAACATAAATACATTGACTAACTTAGGCATCGGAGAAGAGAAGACCGCCTAACGCGGTTTCCCTCTGACGCCCTCTGTATTTTACTTGACAGGTAGCGGGGGGCTATAGGAGTAGGACAGATATCGGTCCGCCCATCGGACCAACGTTAATTAAAGATTTGGCTACCGCTAAGTCTCAATCATTAACATTTAGAATGCTATACAAAAATTGCATTTTGCTATGATAATGAAAATTCATGCGCATTATAAATACATACTTACCGTGATAAAGCATTTTCACATAGCATCGAAAAAAAATGTGACCATTACGAATCTTGGTCTTGAAATCTAATTCATATTTTTGGAAAATAATTCACATGGTTGTCTTTATGACTGCGTAATTTATTTCCCTCTTGTTTATGTAGATGCTGATCTAACTCGACCTGAATATGACATCTTGGACTCAGAAGGACTTGAGTACCATCATTGGGTTTCCGATGTAGAAACTGCCTTTGTGGCAAAAGACTATACTACCACCATCAAAACTCCCACTGACCCCAAAGGTGAACAGGTGAAAGAAAATGCCTTAATGTTTCTGGGGCGACATATTGATCCTAGCCTACACTGGAAGTACCTTCAGTTGAAGAGACCCAAAGAACTGTGGGATGCCCTTAAGGGACGTTTAGTGGAATGAAATCCACTTATTTGACTACAAAAGGGTCAATGACTTCAACAAGGACATGTTGCGCCTAAAGGCACGTCTCAATTTCTGTGGAAAGAAATTCACAGAAGATGATATGATCCAGAAGACTCTTTCCACTTTTCCTACTTCAGCACTTATACTAGCGAACTAGTATAGGCTGGAGTATGACAAGAAAAGAATCACAATCTTCAATAAGCTGATCAATCTACTACAAGTGGATGAGGTTCTATTGCACAACAATGCCAGGCCCATTGGGACAAAGAAAATTCCCGAGGATAATTATGGAAAAGAAAAAGGTAGAAAGAACCCCAAAGCAAAGGGGGTTGGATGTGCTAATCCCTACCCAAGTGGCAACAATGCACCATGTGACAAGGGACGTGAGGGTCGTGGTATGGGCCGTGGAGGCCCTCCCAATCTATGGCGCAGCAATGGTGGTGCTGGCCCAAGTGGTCATGGAAACAAGGTGCAAAGGGCACCTAAGAACCCTTCAGTCAAATAGGAAAGAGCTGGCAATGAACCATGCTATAGGTGTGGAGTCATTGGGCATTTGTGCAAGAACTGCCAAGCAAGCAACATAGTAGTACAAGAGGTATAGGGAGTCTAAAGAACAAGGGGCTCACTATATGGAAGAAGGTGATCATGATCCAGATGTCAACCTCACAATTGCAGACTTCAATGGCAACAAGGAACTTGCCCAGTCAATGGATGCACCAGATTTTGACAGATCTGCTTTATTTATTTTATTTTCCAAAAACAGTTATGAAGGCATAATGCCTCATTTTTTATTAGACTATTGCTAGGTCTTAAAGTTTATTCCAATAATGGTTTGATGAATTAGATTTCTGAACAAGACCTTGATTTGATTATCGTTGGCTTATTAATAAATTTCGGATTTTATTCTGAAGCATTGAATTTATTCTATTTTATTTACTACACATATTTACATGGTTCAAAATAGCACTATAAAAATGTAAAGCAATACATCTAGAAAAAAGAAAAAATTATTAGAATGAAAAGATTGTCATTCTACCCAAATAGAAATACTCACCAAGAGCTAATCAAACCTTGTTAAATGTTAAGTTTCAAAGATATTCGTGCCAATGGTTATCATGTAGAAACACACTGTGAGAATGGAACTCTGAATATTACCTCTAATGAATGTGGAAGGAAGCGCATTTTAGAGAAACTTATGATTCAATTTAGTGGACTGTACCTCACTACTATTCGGATAATTGAATCCTATGCTGTCACCAACAATGAAATGTAGGACACTGACTTATACAGGCTTTGGCATGACCGCCTAGGGCACCCTGGTCGTGACATAATGATCCGTATTTTAAAGAACTCACACGGACATCCCTTCTTTTGAGTGAAAAATAAAATGGTAGAAAAATCCACCACACTACGAGGTGTCGGTCCTAGTATTGCTCAAATGCAGCCATTGCCTTTTGAAGTACTAGAAGCACTACCTCCCTCCCATTATGCCTCATTAACTATTTCAAAGGCACATCACTCGTTTTGCATAGCCTGCTCTATAGCAAAAACAGGATCGAGACCTTCCTATGCTAAAGACACAAAACAAATCATTCCATTCTTACAAAGGATACAAGGAGATATATGTGGACATATCCATCTAGAATGCGGACCATTCAAGTACTTTATGGTTCTGGTGGATGCTTCGAAACGCTGGTCACATGTCGCTTTATTGTCCACAAGAAATGCTGCATTTGCAAAACTCTTAGCACAGATTATACGTTTAAGGGCTCACCACCCTGATCACCCTATCAAGTCTATAAGGCTTAATAACGCCGGAGAGTTTACATCAAAAGCATTTGATGATTATTGCATGTCTATTGGGATCGATGTAGAGCATCCTGTACCCCATGTGCATACACAAAATGGTCTCGCAGAAGCCACCATCAAAACGCTATAGATGGTGGCTAGGGCATTGGTTATGCGCACCAACCTGCCTATATCTACATAGGGTTATGCAATATTGTACGTAGCTTTACTTATTCATTTCAGACCCACTGCTAGCCAACCATTTTCTGCATACCAATTGGTAATTGGATATGAGCCTGACATTTCACACTTACACATATTTGGTTGTGCAGTATATATGCCTATTGCGCCCCTACAGCTAGTGGTGGGCAATTTGTACCGAAAATGCGGTTACCATGCCCGAACCGCACCGAACTAAAACAGTGTTGTTTTACAATCACACTGCACCGAACCGCATAAAAGCAGTTCGGTTGCGGTTTCGGGTCATAAACCACCCGATTTAAACCGACCAGCACTGAATTTATTTTAATTACATTTTATTTATTTATTATTTCGCTATTGATGGAAATGTTGGTTTTTAATATATAAGAAATCCATTTTTGTTTAGGTTTTCAGTTTGTAATAAGTTGCTATGTTTGCTTGATCATTGATATATATATATGTGTGTGTGTGTGGGTTTGTTAAGTGTTCAAATATGGTCTTTTGCAAGTTGCTTGATATTTGGGTGACATTTGCCGATTTGTGTGGACTCTAAATGCATTCAAAATTTATTTATGCTTTATTGAAACTATTAAGTAAAATAAGCCTGATTTAGGCCCTTTCTTTCTAATTGAAATTAATAAATCGGTCCAAACAGAAACCGACAGGTACCGCACCGAAAAATGGTGTAACCAAAATAATCAGTTCAACCCTTTTGTAATGCGGTTGATGTTTGATATATAGGCCAACCAAAAAAAGCTGTTTGGTTGCGGTTTGGGCCTCAAACCAAACCGAACCGCACCGCGCCCACCCCTGCCACAGCGTACCAAAATAGGTCCTCAGAGGCGATTAAGTAAATACGTTGGATATGAATCCCCAACAATTATCCTCTATTTGGAACCCTTGACAGGTGATCTCTTTACCGCTAGATTTGCAAATTGTCACTTTGATGAGACAGTCTTCCCGTCGTTAGGGGGAGATAGGAAAAAGGATTTTCCAAGGGAATGACAAGAATTGTCGTGGTTTGTCCCCACTCTGTCTCATTTCGATCCCCGCACTTCACAATGTGAAAGTGAAGTGAAAAGAATAATCGATCTTTAGAACGCAACAGATTCGATGCCTGATGCGTTTACTGGTATCGTAAAAGTGACGAGATCACATATACCAGCTGCAAATGTGCCTGCAAGGTTAGAAGTCCCCGACAAGGGGCACGACACTGCAGATAGAGGTGCTACAACTACACTTAGTGGAGGTGTGGTTGAGGACATGGCTCCCCAAAGGAAGAGGGGGAGGCCACTTGGTTCGATTGACACTCACCCAAGGAAGAAGAGGGTGAGTAAAGCACAAACCGATCTATTAATCATCAATGTAGAGAATCCCTCTCATGAGATTGTCTTTGATTACAATTATATCCATGAATCAATACTGGAGGACGCTCCGATGTTTGAAATGATTCTAGAGAACAAAGAAATCTCAATGGATTATGAGAGTGTGTATGAGTTGATGGAAAGATCTTCCATACACATTGATGATGTATTTGCATACACTATTGCTTAAGAAATCATAGAGCACGATGATATCGAACCACGCTCTGTTGCAGAATGTCAACAAAGAGCAGATTGGCCTATATGGAAAATAGCAATCCAGGCAGAACTAGATTCTCTGGCAAAGAGACAGGTATTTGGTCTGGTAGTGCTAACCCCACCAAGTCTAAAGCCTGTAGAACATAAATAGGTCTTTGTCAGAAAGCGTAATGAGAAGAATGAAGTCCTGAGGTACAAGGCTCGCCTTGTGGCGCAAGGTTTCTCACAACGCCCTAGAATTGACTACGAGGAGACATACTCTTCCGTAATGGACATTATAACGTTCCGCTACTTAGTTAGCTTGGTGTTGAAACCGAAAAAAAAAAAATCAAAAGCCCATTAAAGAGAAAAAAAAAACATGAAGGCTTTTGATTAAAAATAAAATGAAAATAATAATTATTATAAAAAGGAAAAGAAGCACGTTGCCTCTTGAGCTAGCATTTTACACATTATCTACCTTCTAGTTTTGTTCAAATTCTACAACAAAACTATTGAAAGAAGTTGAAAACAAGTTGAAGTGCACACGTACGTTCAAATAGAAATGGGAGTGTAGAGCCAGAACAGATACCACCTCTTCATGTGGATTATTATTGTTTCCTATCTATCTCTAAAAGAAAGGAAGCATACAACTAGCTAAAATATATGTTGCCGTGCAAGTATTGGAGTTTAAGGCTAATTGAAATTCAAAGTCTTATCTACTACTCCTATAAAAAAGAAGTCCATGTACGTCAAGAGGGAGAGGGTGATGAAGAAGCAGAGAGCAGCTTGAAGAGACGGCAAGAAGATAGGACGCGGAGAGGAAGGAGAATAGCCGAAGCCCTGCTGCAGAGGAAGACAAAGCTCAGAGGAGATATCCAAGACACCACAAAGGTTGATACTCCCTCCCTTCCATGCTCCACCTTCTTTTGATGTCACAAGCCTCTCAACGATGCCATACCAAATAAAAAAGCAAAAAAAATACCATGCCGGGCAGCGTCCCGATGACCATGCCGGGCAGCGTCAAAATGAACCATGCCGGGCAGCGTCCCGATGAACATGCCGGCCAGCGTCCCGATGAACATGCCGGGTAGCGTCTCGATGAACATTTCAGAGCAGCGCCTCCGCTGCAGGCCTTGCGCTCTCAAATCCCAGCAGCAGGCCTCCCCATATTGTAGCAGCGGCAACGTTGCTCTCTCAAATCCTAACAGCAGCGTCTCGTCTCTATAGCACTTTCAAACTCACAAAGAAAGTCAAAGCTGCAGGTTACCACTGCTACTAACGAGCCACGCACCTCACTTCTTTTGGATGTGCTATTCCTTGATCATAAACCATGACCATTGGTCTTGAAGCAAATAACAAAAGTTGTTCCCTCCATGCCAGAAGCAAGGCAATTGGTCACTACTGGAGCTTTGCTGAGGCTCCTTATGTAGCTGAACACCATCACAACAAATGAGTAAAAAAAAAAAAGCTGCAAAACATGTACAAATCACCCGGCCAAATTGATAAATGAAGCTGCAACACGCTTTGCATCCATAAATATAATGCAGAGGCTTTTAGGTGACCAAGTTGCTGAAAGGGACAAATTTTGGCCTTTGCATATAATTAGCAAAGCATGAAAATATTATCCCTTGTAAAGACACGTATTGGCTAAAGGAGTTTGCATTTAAACTACCTCAGAATGGCATTGGTACATAAGGCAAAAGAAACAAAAATATGAAGGCAATTGTTGGAGTTTTACATAAATGTATCCTAATCAAGTAAAAAAAGATTGGATGAAGACAAAAACTACGTCAAGAGCTACGTGTGTCTTTGTTGATCACAATTGGAAATAACGGAGGTAGTGGCATGTTCTGGACTCTTGTTTTGGAGTATGTTGCTGCCGGCAAAAAACAAAAAGAGAGGGAGAACATGATAAGGGAAGCCTTTTTACATGGAGCGGTGGGTTTTGCAAGACCAAGCATGAAGGTTTAATTAACAAATCTTATCATCAAAGTATACTGGAATTCTAAACAAAAGGGAAAAATACAGGTCAAGAAAAGGGTAACCCAATTTAAAAATGTTCAAGGCAAAGAGGTTTACCTCAAGACGTGTGTGTGCTCGTCTTCGATGACACCTATTGTCGAAAATACAATATTTGAATTTAGAGTTCTGATGACACCTGCAAACAAGCAAAAAGGAAGTTAATTTTTCTCCTACAAACTACACAAAGCTAAATCTATTCTCCGTGATGGAGGAGCACCTTTGGAGCCATGAAAGAGGAGGCCAGGAAGGAACCCAATGCACTCCACCTGTTCGAATTCACTGACTAGCAAGACCAAAAGATAAGTGAGAGGACCAATCACAACCTTCAGATGATGAAATCCTCCCTTGCTAAGAACACAAATGCGATTCCACTTCCAGATCAGATTGGGAGATCTACAGTCCATCTCGAAATCTTTTATCGATCGGCATGAGTATTATGACATCGCTTCGTGTTTGTCTGGTTTTGGTGAACAAGTGAAAGATGAAAAGGAAATGAAAGGAGAGGTGTAGAATTCCAACAGATGGGTCATTGCGGGTGCCCATATCAAATTCGGGGTTCAAAATACTTCTTGGGTGTCCATATTAAATTCAGTACCCGGAAGAAAAGCTCGATCGGTGCCCCCGAGTTCCAAACGAAAGTTGAGAAGTGTGACTCAAAGTTTACTCAACGCTACGGGTGTCCAAATTAAAGAGTACCTGAACTTTGGTTTCGTAAAAGAAATACATAGAAACCCAAAATGAAATTGCTTTTGGTATAAAATCAAGAAAGCTCAAAGCCACAAACTTCAGCACTACAATGGTTTGATCCTTTTACAGGGTATGTAGGCAATCTAGCGACCCACTAGATGCAACCACAGAGTCAAATCAAATCCCTGACTCCACCAGTCAAATTCAGCCAAACCGAATCCCTGAGTTCATTAGTCAAATTCACCTAAACACCAAAAAAATCAAATCATTTCCCAAATTACCCAAAAGCAATTCAAGGGTTCTAAACCCTGACAAATAACCCAAACACAAATCTAAAAATAAATGGGTCATCTACCCATTTGAATCTCGAATAGTGGAACTACACGTGGTTTGATCCCGCAAGGGTATGTAGGCAATCTGGAATCAAATAATCTAGATGCAACCGCATCCTAAACACTATTCCTATTCCAAAAATCCAAGCCTTCCAATGGGTCATTCACTCATTGGAACTCTTCAACTATGAGTGGCTTGATCCCCTCCCGGGTACGTAGGCAACCCATTCCAAAATTTGGGTGCAGCCGCAAAAACAAACAACCACACACTAGTTTCTTTATAAATGGAATCAAACGGTGTTCCCTTGTAACAAGGGATTGTAATTAAGAGACACATTCTGTCTTGAATTGGTCAAGCCCGAAATAATTAAACCTCTATTCTGTTAATGAATACGAGTGAAATTACGTTGGGTGACATTTTACACTTTGTACAATTTTTAACTCAACACTTGGTAGTTTCCAAAGGACTGGAAATGCAGCTCATGGATGTGATTACTGCATATCTCTATGGGGATCTAGATTCAGTGATATATATGAAAGTGCCTGATGGCCTTACATTACCCAAGTCAAGTGACTCTAAACCACGGAGTGCGTTTGCAATTAGGTTGAAACGCTCACTTTACGGATTGAAACAATCCTGGCGGATGTGGTATACCCGTTTAACTGACTACTTGATTGGGAAGGGATATAAGAACGATGAATTATGCCCCTATGTATTCATAAAGAAAACAAGTTTGGATTTGCAATTGTAGCTGTATATGTCGATGATATGAACATAGTAGGTACTCTTGATGAAATAAGAGAAACTGCAAGCTACTTGAAGTCCCAATTTGAGATGAAGTACTAATCCACCAATCTGGGTATGTCCAAAAGATGCTCAGGCGATTTAACATGGACAAAGCGCATCCTGCTAGCACTCTCATGATGGGTCGAAGTTTGGATGCAAAGAAAGATCCATTTCGTCCAAAGGAAGATGACGAAGAGGTGTTGGGAGCTGAAATTCTCTATCTAACTGCAATAGGCGCATTATTGTACTTAGCCCAATGTACTCAACCAGACATTGCATTCTCAGTGAACTTGTTAGCTAGATTTAGCTCAGCGCCAGCGCAACGTCACTGGAATGGTATCAAGAACATTTTCCGATACCTAAAAGTAACCATTAACTTGGGACTGTTCTTTCCCTACAGAGATACAAGAAGGACTGCAGATGGAACTGCAATCCCTAAAGGAAATGTTGATGGCGAAAGCTCCACTCACTACACGGAAACCCCAAATGATGTTTTGGTTGGTTTTTGCTGATGCTGGATACCTCTCTGACCCACATAAAGGTCGTTCCCAAACTGGTTATGTATTTACCATTGGGAACACGGCGATATCTTGGAGATCAACCAAGCAAACCCTTGTGGCTACCTCCTAGAACCACTCAGAGATCATTGCTCTACATGAGGCGGTTCATGAGTGTGTATGGTTAAGAGCTATCATTAAACATATTCGAGGGAGTAGTAGTTTGAGTTCTACCACTGAAGAGCCTACTTGCATTTATGAAGATAATGTAGCTTGCATCAAACAGATGAAGCTAGGATATATCAAGGGTGATAATACAAAACACATATCGCCAAAGTTTTTCTACAATCAGCAACAACAGGCCCTTCTCAAAATTCAAGTGAATCAACTAAGGGCTGAGGAGAATGTGGTAGATTTGTTCACCAAATCATTGCCTAAGGCCATATTTGAGAAACATGTGAAAAGCATAGGAATGCGAAGACTTTCCAAGCTCCCTTGATTAATGTAAGGATCAGGGGGAGGTGTAGACATCGGGGGGGAGTCTAACACACACATGTCATCCTCAAATATAAAAGGTGTGTTATGCTCTTTTCCTTCGACCAAGGTGTATTTTTTGTCCCACAGGGTTTTTATTGTTGGGAGCTTCTATTCATACATCCAAATATGGCATTTGGACCTCCCTACTTAATAGACCTCCAACTTCCTCCCTACAAATAATCAATTTGCTATCTATGCCTCTCTAATTTTCCTATAATGCCCATCGTCCAATAACATCAATAAAAGCCTTTTTTTTTTTTAGATCCTATTCATACTTTCAAAAATCAATAGTTAGATCTTCTTCAGTTTTTGAAGATTTGGAATTGCAGCATTTTTTTTTTTTTTGGAAGTTCATCCTCCATATACGAGTAACAGAGGTGCTACCACTTTTTCAATGAATTGTCAACTCTTGGTTAGCGTACGTAAGCAACAATACCATGTTTGCTCATCATCTCGTACAAATATGTTTTCCAAGTATTATTTTCATTGCATTTAGATGTCATTGTCCCTAAACTGATTCTCTCTGACTTGTTTCCATTGCAACTTGAACATGCATGGTCCCTTTTTTAGATATGTATGGGATAGTGGAGGAAATTACAATAATCAACCATGAGTCTAGTGCATTCTCCATAGATTTATATCAGAGGGTCGAATTTTTCATCATATCTATAGAATAGTTCCACATAAAATTGCTCTGCACTGATGATGTGCGGGAAGATCTTGTGGACAACTATCCATTGCTATGTTTGTCATATAAACATGCTGGAGTACTGCTTTTTGTCGCCGCTTGTTCACATGTTTGATTGCATTTAGAATGAGTAGGGCTTCATCGATCAACTGAGGTGTCTTTGTATTTCCCATTTTCTCTCCTTCTATTTTTTTTTATAGCGCAATGATAGATCTTGTAAATTGTCAGATGTGTGAGAAAGGAAGTCTAACACTTTACGAGGACAAAGTCAAATTCAGAAAATTTTGACTACAACGTTAAATAATGTTTGGCGATATATATTTTACTATTTTAGCGTTTACATTAGAGGAGAAAATTTTTCCCAAGTCGAATACTATTACTGTTCGTAGAGATAAGAAGAGATATATTTTTTTTTTCCTTATTTGTGTCTTTATTGGTAATTTGACATGAGTTGACAAAGTCAACTATTACTTGTAAAAAGTGAGAGGTCCAAATACCAATTTTAGAGGTATGAATAGAAGCTCCCTATTGTTACTTGGCAAGGTTTTTAGTGAGGCAACAACTCATGCACCATTTCGTCTTTAACTTGGCATAAGGGGGAGTGTTAAAGGAAAAGCACATTATGTGCCTTCATCAAAGTGACTGACGAAGAGGGAATCATGGAATTAGCGATTACCATCAATCAATAAGGATTACGGATCGATCAACATTTAATGTCATCATTGTAATTGATATTTCCGTTGTAATTCTCTCATTGATTGAAATCTGTGTGTTATGTCTGTTCAATTTGGTGGGGTGGTCTTTGATCTTTCCCCACTGATAGAAAAATCAGTGTGGGTTTTTTAGTGAGACCCATCTCTGCAACCAATGTGCCATTAAAATATTTACTACTTTTTTTTTTAAGTAAAGATGAAATTGTATTAATGATTTATACGATTACAATTGTACTGTAGGGTATCCAGAACAGACTCTGGAGCTTGAAAGAACCATTCCATATGAATGTCAGAATCAAAACCAAAACTTGCTAATCTATGAGCAATATGGTTAGCAGTTCTATAAGTATGATCAACACCTATAGAATGCAATTCACCTAACAAACCTTTAATTTCTTCAACAATTGTTCCCAAAGGAGAAAAATCTTAGTCGTCTGCTGTCACATCCTTAACAGCCTCTAAACAATCACTCATTAAAGCAACATTTGTTATACCAAGTTCCTGGATGATCTCCAACCCAGAGTTAATAGCAAGCAACTCAGTATGATAAGCAGAAGACACATTAGGCACCCTATAAGCAAAGCCAGCAATAAACTCACTCTTCTCATTACGCAGAACACCTCTAATGCCTCTATGCTGTAATGAAGGAACATAAGCACCATCAACATTCAAACACAACATACCAACCATGGGAGGGGACCAGGATGCATTAGCTTTCGTCCTCTTGCAGGTTACCGGTGTCATGCTTCTATTAGCTTGACGAAACTCTTCATACCAAGCCATAGTACAAGCAACAATTACTGGTGCTTGTTTAGCATTATCATTCCACAATTTATCATTTCTATTTTTCCAAAGCCCCCATAGGATCATTAGCAGCTTAGAAAAAATTTCAGATGAGAGACTGGATGCTTGTTCCAGTAACCATTCCTTGAAAATAAAAGAAGGAGTAATGGGAACCTGAATAGAGAAAGGAGGAGCTGCAAGGATTTCCTGGGCAGTAGGACAACCACATATCACATGTCCAACACTCTCTACCTGGTGTGAGCAAAACAGACAACCCATATCACCAGTATAGCCCTTCTTACTTAAACTCTCTCTTGTTGGTAGCACGTTATGACATGCTCTCCAGATACAGATAGAAACCTTCCTGGGGATATTAGCTTTCCATAATGTCTTCCAAAGAGTACTGAAAGGGTTACCAAGAGAGGAAGAAGCAAAGAAATCCCCCATCACCAAATCTCTAGCTGTAAAATAGGCAAATTTAGTATAAAACCTGCCTTTCTTCTCAAACTTCCAACTCAAGCGGTCTCTCCTATTTCTGCTACTGAGAGGAATACACATAATAGCATCAACAACTTCCTAAGAAAAGAGAAGTTGCAAAACATCCACCCTCTAACTCCTAGTATTTGCATCAATCAAAGAAGAGACAGACTCAATTTCACAAGCAGTCGGTCTACGCAATTGATGATAAGAGATATTTGGAATCCACTGATCATTCCAAATATTGATTGAGGTGCCAGTGCCAACCTGCCAATGTAAACCAACTTGAAGCACAGTTCTGGCTTCCATAATGCTTCTCCATGCAAAGGAAGGGGAATGCCCCATATCTGCATCCAAAAAAGAACCATTCGGAAAGTATCTAGCTTTAAGCAATTTAGACAATAATGAGTTAGGATTAGTGATCAGCCTCCACCCCTATTTTTGCCAAGCATAGATAAATTATGGGCATGCAGATTCTTGAAGCCTAGGCCTCCCTCACTTTTAGACAGACACATCCTTTCCCAAGACCTCCAATGAATTTTGTGATTAGAATCTGAACCTCCCCAAAAGAATTGAGCATAGAGTTGATGCATGTCATCACAAAGACCTTTAGGAAGCATATAACAGCTCATAACATAATTTGGAATAACCTGTGCCACAGCCTTAATTAGAATCTCCTTACCAGCAGAACTCAAGATTTTGGTGCGCCAGCTGATCAACTTCTTTGTCAGTCGTTCCTTTAAGTAAGAGAAAATTGCTGTTTTTTATTTCCCAACATGAAGGGGTAGCCCTAGATATCTGCCATGATCCTCAACGCACTGCACCCCTAAAATAGCAGCTAAATTAGCTTTAAAATCAGGATGCACATTCTTACTGAAGACAACACTGCTCTTCTCTAGGTTAATCTGTTGACCAGAAGCACGCTCATAAACATTCAGGATGGACTTGAGAGTAGCACATAAACATTCAGGATGGACTTGAGAGTAGCACATTCTGAAATAGATGCTTCTCCAAATAGAAAACTGCCATCTACAAATAGCAAATGATGAATAATTGGGGCCCCAGGACTCATACGTAACCCTTTTAGTGATCCCTGAGAAACTGCATGAGAAATAAGAGAAGAAAGAGCTTCAACACACAAAATGTATAAGTATGGAGAGAGAGGGTCCCCTTGTCTAATTCCTCTGGATGGAATTTTAATAAAGTCAATTAGTAAAATAATTAATTACAGCATTTGTGCTTTAAAGAGATAATCAATTTTAGCATTTTTTTTTCTTAATTTACATAATGAAGTATTAAAGATTAATTAATATAATCACATTTAATGATAATAATTTTATGAGTCAAATCCCCTTTGATAATAATCACTTTTAGTCATAATCTCCCGATTTGTTCATCAGCAAGCATCTTTTGCTTCATTATAATCAAATCCCAAACCAGTAGGAAAATGTCACTCCTAAATAACTTGCGATCTTCATTATCATCCAAACAGCATAATTGCGCGATAGATTAGATCAGGAGAACCTTGCAAGCAACAAAAAAAAAAAATATTAGATGTTGAAGAGAAATAAATGAAGACCCAGATCAAGAATGTTATACCAATTTATCAATGATAGATTCATGACGATTACCTGTTGTCATTGCGAACTCTTAAAACGCAGTTGAAGATCTGAAGATGGCCTGGCAGAATCATTGAAGATCTAGAAATAGCAAAACCACCCATTATTTAGAACAAAGGACTTGGGAGTGGGCTTCAACAAATGAAATGAATTTATATGGTCACAAACCAAGAATCTGAGTTAATTAAAAGAAAGAAGAGAGAAACAACAATATACTAACTCAGCTAAAACAACGATATTGTAGAGAAAGTTCACCTTCAACACCAGAATCAATTTCGCTGATAACCAACTCATGAACAAACTAGGGTCTCCCAAAACATGATGTCCTGTAACCCATTGAAACATAAGATTCAATGAAGAGATAACGAATTTCAATTACATGAAAGGTTTTGAAGATTGAGAATATAGGTTGAGAGAATTACCCTATTTCGTTGCAAGAAGCCGGAAACATCGATTTGGTTGTTTGGAAGAAACGGCAGTGTGGGAAATATAATTATTTTGGAAATTATAATTTTGTTATTATCAACAGATATTTGTGTATAAATAGTTCACACATATATCAGTATAAGTTAAATATTTGGTACGTACAGATATATGTGAGAAAGTCTAGCCACACTGATTTCAGTAAGTAATAGTGTGAGCATGTTCCTATGTAGGACCCACTCATTCAATTTACACGGATATCTGTATCTACAAGTTAAAACCTACTGATTTTTTATCAGTGTGAGAATCAGTGTGTTTAAAATCTGTGTAGGTTGCTCTTTTTGCTAGTAGTGTGTATTTTTATTTTGAAGTACAGCTTCTGATTAATTGTAACCTAATGAAATAAGAGAGTAAGGGGAACGTTAAACTTCTTGGTAAGGGAAACTTTAGTACACTCTTATGGTCTTACCCATTTTCCTTGTATATGGATTTTTCTAATCCACCTGCTTCCTTGAAAGGGAATGAGTGATCGTTAATCGGACACTAACTTCTTCTTTTTTTTCCATCAGCCTGCAACAAGTTAAATGAAAAGAGAAAAGGAAAAAAAATAATGATGAAACCACCTCGTGTTGTGGTATAGTGATCTGGTATAGGTCAAGATAAAGCTTCTGTTTTAGTCAGCCATCAAATATATGATGAAGACTGAGAAATAGGAGTCTTCTGTAGATTTAGTGACGTTACCTTGTGTATTTGCAAATAGCATTTATCTTCTTGTTGTTGCCTTGATTTATGCAGGCTGTGCTTAAGATGCTAAGTAAAATTGGATCTGTCGAGAACATTCTAGCTAGAGTTCATTGAGGATTTGAGGGTGTGAGAGCAGGTGTATATGCTTACATCTAACTGGTAAAGTGACCGTATGTGGACTATGTTTTTATTTTTTATATCGGTACTTGATGGGTCATTGTCATTTTGGTCAGAAAAGATGAACTTTCCTTTTAACTTTAGTTCTGCACTATATTGATTCTAGATAATTTCTTACTAATCTTAAATAAGTTTCAGATTCCAAAGCATAATGAACATGGTTTACAACCTCTCAAATTAGATAAGCAGTGACTATGTGATTACTTACAAGGTGAAAAACATACCTAATTCTTTACA
Source organism: Rosa rugosa (assembly GCF_958449725.1). NCBI lineage: Eukaryota > Viridiplantae > Streptophyta > Magnoliopsida > Rosales > Rosaceae > Rosa > Rosa rugosa. The sequence goes on from NC_084825.1 coordinate 12,903,216, forward strand.
TGTTGGCTGATCTACTAGTCCGTCTGTGTCTCTCTGTCGCGGAGGCGCCTAAGCCTTGTGCTTAAGTGGCAAGAAGGTTTTTCCTTGATAATTTTTGTAGTGAGACTCACATGTATCTTTGTTGCAACAGAAAAGTACAAGCCAGTTAATGCAAAGTGGACAAGTGAAAGATTTGCAGTTTGTAGATGGGTTGAAGATTGGGAAGATAACAAAATGATCATATGCAATAGGTGCAGGTCTTCCATGTTTTGTTGCATCTTTGTGCCAAGTTTCAATTTTTAGGTAATTGATTTATTCTTGTTTCTGATGCAAGACGAAGAGTTTCATCTCATTTTTGTTACTTTGTGTGAGCTCTGGAAAGATTCAGCGAGCTTAATGAGATCGTTTTAGGAATTATATTTTCGATCTCGACAATTATGTGGGTACTCGGGAATAATTTTCGAAATTTTTCACAAGGTCAAATCTTTAAAATTTGGACTCTATAATAAAGTACATGACGACGACGTGGCAAGTTTGGGATCTGATGCTACACCGATGCTCAATACCTTAGGGGATCAACTTTATGTAAGTATTTTCAGGGAGTTTTTTGGACACTTAAGCTATTTACTGTGATTTCTCGAAGTTTTAGAATTTTGAAAAAATTACTAAAAGAAAAGGGAAATAGTGCAGTTCAATCTGGGCCGTCTAAAATCTTCACCACTACATCTCGGCTGTCCAAAATCATTTAACAGAGATTATATAAGGGTGGAGATCAGATTGGACACTCCAGATCGCCCTAGAAGCTTCTGAGCTCTCGACCCGATTCTGCGAACCAACGATCTACGCCGGTGACCTGAGCTCATCTCCTCTGTCTAGCCACTTCGCGGCGGCGCATCTATCAAGATCGAATCCTCTCCTCGTCGTCGACCTCCTGGTGGCCTTGGATCATCCATATGTTGAACAAGGAAGAAGAATTTAAGCTCGAAAACTTCGGCAATTCTGGCGATTTTTCTGCATTTTTTGACAACTCCAGCTGAAATCGATGGTGAATGAGGTGAGGAAATTCATCTACTCTTCATGGTTTACAAGTTAGTATAACTTGTTTTGGGATTTAATTGAGTTTTGAAGATTTGTGGTTTTGGGTAATTTCGGGTACTATTGGAACCACCGTCCACGGCGGCAACTCTTCGGCTTCTGGGGTCTTCTTCGACCTCCTTGTTGAGCAAAAAATAACGAACAAATATATCCAACACAATTTCGCCCTATTTTATTGACAAAAACAGAGCTTTTATTATGTCAAGTTTGATCCATTCAAGATAAAGGAAAATCTCTTAATTACAATCCCCTGCTTTAAGGGAAAACCCTTTGATTCCAAATACAAAGTCATCATATGGAGTTGTGAGTGTTTGTGAAAATTTGCGGCTGCACCTGGGTTGTTTTACAGGTTGCCTACATACCCCAGGAGGGATCAAGCCACTCGTAGTTCAAGTTTTTGTGGCTTTGGAGTTCCAACAGATAGATGATCTGTCAAAAATTTTTGGTGAGGTATTTGAGTGAATTTGGTTTTGAAAGAACCAGAGATTAGATTTGAGTTGTGGTTGCATCCAGATTTAAATCTAGATTGTCCACATACCCTATGAAGGGATCAAACCATTGTAGTTCATAAATTTAGACATTTGAGATTTCTCTTGGTTTTGTTCCAAAATTAAGGATATTTTTTAGGTTCCGAAATGGTTTTAACGAAACCAAAGCTCGGATCCTTTGACAAGGAAACCCATAGCGTCATGCTTCGATGAGTCCTTTAAATGGGCCCAAATTTTGAAATGGCCTTCTTTTGTATCCTTGTGAATCATGTTCTTCGATGCATGAAGCTTTCTCAGGCCCAAATTTAGTATGGGGACCCTTGATGCACCGAGTGAGCTTTAAGTCTTTTTTTTTTCCCACATACAAAGTGAACTCTAAAGGTGTGTTTGGTATGGCTGTGCTTTTAAGAAAAGATGGCTTCTGCTTATTTATGAGAATAAGTGGCTGAAAAGTAAAGCAGCTGAGTGAAAAACCCACCGACAAGTTTGGGCGAACCAGATCACTCGCATACTATTCAATTTGACGATTATTGTGAATGTAATCTTATCTAAATTTTCTGATAAGATTACGACGAATGAAATGCTAACACGTGTCCTTATCAAGTTATCACAATCTGTATGAAAAATATCAAAAAATAGACTGATCTTTGCACTCCATACACACACAATCCGAGCTTAACATACCTTCACCTTTTTTATCTCTAGCATTACACATTTCCTCAATTTCCCTCATTTCATTATGGGAAAAAATTCGAGGTCTAGGGATGAAGATACTGAAGAGATGATGATCGCAACAGTGACAGAAGAATCTACAAACCAAACTCGAAGGTACGGTTCTCATCCGGATCATGCACCAAATGAGGAGAGACTTAGAGAAGAAAGGGGCCAAAATTTGATGCCCGACTACTTAGTTGAATGCCTAGTGTTCAAAGATTGGGAGTTCCAAACATGTTACAGGATGAGCCTCATTGTCTTCAAGTGTATATCTACTGACCTTTGCCAGTATGATCGTTACTTTGTTCAAAAGTCAGATACTACCGGGAAAGTCGGACTACTTTCGGAGCAGAAGATGACAACTTCCTTGCGAATGCTTGCTTATGGTGATGGGGCAGATCAATATTCTGAGTATTGTTGGATGGCGAAATCCACCTCCATCGCAGCCCTTCAGCGATTTTCACAAGGAATTGTTAATCTGTACTCAGTAGAATACCTTCGTGTTCCTAATGCGGTCAACCTCAGACAACTTCTTGCCAAAGATGAGAGAAGAGGTTTTCCAAGAATGATTGGGAGCATCAATTATATGCATTGGCAATGGAAGAATTGTCCTTCTGGTTGGGCGGCAGAATATAGTGGTAGAAAACATATCCCCGCTACCATCTTGGAGGCAGTCGCATCGTACGACACCTGGATTTGGCATGTATTCTTTGGAATGCCCGGGGCATGCAACGACCTCAACGTCCTGGTAAAGTCTCCGTTGTTTGACAAGCTTACTGCCGGTAGAGCACCTCAAATCCAATTCCAAGTGAATAATAGAATTCACAATTTAGGCTATTATCTCGCTGACAGTATTTATCCTCGATGGGTGACTTTCTTGAAAACAGTTCGAAATCCTACACGCCCCAAGGAAATCGAGTTTGCAAAGGCTCAAAATGGGTATAGGAAGGATGTGGAAAGATGTTTTTGTATATTATAGTCACGCTTTGGTATTGTTAGAAGAGCTGCTCATGGGTGGGATAAAGAGGACATTTGATACATCATGTTGACTTGTATTATATTACACAAGATGATTGTCAAGGATGAACGACCTGAGGACAATGATGATGAGTTTGAGTCCAATAATGAAGAGGATAACAATCTAAGGCCCAGGATTGCTGAGGTATGAGAGGGACCCACTGGTGATCTTGTTGGTAGAGATGGTCATAATATGAACGGTTTCATGGACCGACACCAAGAAATTAGATCTAGTACACTCACTCGAACCTTCAGGAAGATCTCATTCAGCACTTTTGGAAAGCTAAATGCAACAGGCGTATCTAGATCTGCTATTTGAATAATTGGCTACTGTCTGATTGTGTGTTTTTAATTATGTTTGTGTGTTTTTCATTTAGTTTTTAATTATGTTTTTGTGCTTTTCATTTGTAAGTGTATTATTGCTTGAGGACTTCCTTCTAATGTATCCACATATTCAAATAAATTTTTATTCCATCTATCTAATATTATATAAGTGAAAAACCAAGCATTGGAATTGTAACAATATAATTATTTAAAATATATAACTCCCTAATTTTCCTCATCCTCATCTTTATTAGGAATCCAATTTGTGTTTGAGGGGTCATCCATATGGTTGGGGTTGGTGGATTCACCCGAAGAGAAAGGTGGTGAAGGGACTCCACCGGTGAATGGTGATTGTGGGAAGCCACCGGCGAAAAGAGGTTGAGAATAGTAGCCACCGGCGAAAGGAGGTTATTGATGGTATCCACCGGTGAATGGTACGTGGTTGTGGATAATATCCACCAGTGAATGGTGATTGTGGGAAGTTTGATCCACCAGTTGCATCTTCATCTTCTTTGTTCACCATCTTATTTTGCTTTCTTTGTAACGTCCCGTATCTTAATTTACCCGTTTACTAGTTATCTGGACGGTAAACGACAACTACTTTCACTTTTTACTTTGTTTCGATACTTTTAATGGCCCTAAAAGTTGACTTTTTGCTCGGGTCAAAATTTGAGAAAATGTTCTTCATGAATGTTTTAGAGGACGTTAAACCGAGCCCAAGAATATGTGGTACATAAAAATCAGAGTTCGTATGCAAAAGTTATAAGCAAAATACAAAAGTTACTTTTCATGGTAATTTAGTATATATTTGAATTTTTACTGTGGGCCGATAAATTTCCTTTTTCTTCTCTCTCCTTCCCCCCATGCTCTCTCTCTCTCTCTTCTGCAACTCTCTCTTTCTCCTCCTCCTCTTGACGCCTATGGTGTGATGCGGCTAAAATAGCCTCACAATTTAACCCTGCAAAATGTAGTTGTCAGTATAGGATAAGCAGGGATCGTTCAGTCCGAGGATTGTAGGGTACACCTAAACAAAAAGGTCAATTTAAATTAGTAATTAATAAAACAAATATTAACAAGTATTTATCTACAAATTTACACAAGAAACAACCATAAAAGGGGGGATTCAACTTTTAGTTTCTAAGTTCCTACGAAATAAAACAAAAAGATAAATATATCCATGTGATCAACTTATTCACACTCAAATCAGAATTTTCAAACCATGTCAACATGCAATGTGTAGATACCTCTACTAGCAAGGCTAGTTCTCTACATCACCAAGCATAAGTAACTCCTACTTTGGGACATCCACAAGACATGGCAAGGCCCAACCGAGACATGCATCGTGTAGCCCTATGTTCAAGCTACGCGGCGGTATCCGGAAGTCGCAAATCCGCCACCGGGAAGCCACCTTGATGCCTCCACAACATGGCTTTCTACATGCTTCTTGGACTAGGCTTCAAGACTAGAATTGTGTAGCTACTTGTCCCACATCGAAAAACAAGTAAAGGAGATGGCTTCCTTGACTTATAAAAGGAATGCCCCCTCCCACTTAAACATCCATCCCATTACACACTTTGTAATCCCTTTGAGCCGCAAGGCTCAACGTACTAGTACAATATTCAAGTGGACGTAGTCTCCCGCTCATGCGGAGGCGAACCACTATACATCTTGTGTCAACTCTTTCTCTCTCTCTCTATCTCTTTCTCTTTGATGCTAACTAGAGTCCCCTCGGATTTCTAACGTTAACACAATGAATTGTTTCAATTTATACAACCTAAAATCGTGCCAACACTAAATATCAGAAATGAATTCAAAGTACAAGTCTGAAGAGATCGAATACCACTTTAATTCTTCTTTTATCTCCTAAGTTAGGAAAAGTCCGTAACTTAAAATATTTCATATAAAACATCACGTTAATACTGAAGAGCATCCGTCAACATTAATTAAGAATCATTAAGTGCAATTAGAATTCTGAATCCAAACATTGATGTATCCATAAGAAGTTACAAACACACAAACATGTAGCATATAATCTCGACCATTGTGCATAGCCTTTACCACTTTAATTTCTGCCCTGAAACGATTAGGTGAATTAGAACACAAATTTGGCTTTATTAACCTACAGATTAATATAATTATTCAACCAAAATCATATGCTTAAAGATATAACAGGATGGCACAAAATCAGATTGTAGAGATATCATAAACAACTAAAAAAACATAAAGAAATGAATCTGAAAATTACTAACATAAACTCGTTCTTAACAAAAATCCAACTCCAATAACAAAGTTCATAAACGAAATCTGAAATTCAATACTAAAGAGTACGAAAACAGAAGGGCCATGAATTACACTTTTTGATCTTCAAGGAAGCTTGGAGAACGTCAAGAGAACACACAGCTTGGCCTTCAAGAACACGAACAACCTTGGAGAAGTCCTAAAGCTCTTCACGACAAGAGGTTTTTTCTGAATTTTGGAGAGGGTTTTGGAGAGAAGAGAGCTAGGCTAATGAACTGAATTTTGTGTGAAGAAGTGATGCTTTTGGAGTAGAGAATGGCTGCTATTTATAGTGGAATCCTCCTCTCTTGTTATGCAATCATGGCCATTCATCTAGAGTTGATTTCTCCTTGAAATTTCCTTGATTTTCTCATGACAAAGTCTTGATTTTTCTGATCTCTTTTCCCCTTAATGACTGATGGAAATCTCTAGAGTTAATCATGCAATGCTCCTTCCCTTTCCCTTGAATAGTGACCAGATACATCCCTTATTCCTCTCCTTTGAATTGCACTACTTTCTTCTTGCAATTGTGGACACAATAAACTCCTACAATCAAGCAAAATCAGAATTTAATTAGTCTTATTATCAATAGAAAATAAGATAATCAAGAATAAATATTGATTATAAACACGCCCTTTTATCTCCTTGAATTCTTCCTGATTTTTCTTTTAAGTTTTCCTTGAATTCATCACTCAAGAGTTCTTAATATGATGGACTCCTAAATTCTCTCTTTAAAACAAGAAAATCAGCGATAGGAAAGTTCAAATGAAGAAAGTTCCCTAAAATAAAATAGGAAATATTTCCTAAAATGAAAGAGGAAAGTTTCTAAAATGACTTATCCTTCATTTATGCTCATTTATGCTCTTTTTCACCATTTCCGACCTTAAAGTACCTAAAAACAGAAACTATGTTATAACTAGTAATTTTAAGAGAATAACTTAACCAAATGAGGGAAAAAATATATTAAAAACGTCACACTTTGTGCTCTTATCACGGTGGTATTTGACGGCATCATGGCCGGAAAATGAAGAACCAACACCGAGAAGCATGCGGTTACAGTAGCAGAACTGGTCAACGCCGGTTTCTCTAGAATTCGACCACTTCCAGCCACAAACGGAGGTCCATTAGAAGCGCATTGAGCCACTCTTCATGCTCTCCAAACCTCTTGCAATGATTTGCAGCGTGGAGGGGAAGATTTCACTATACAATCGGGTTGCTTAATTGTTCGACCACTTCGAGGTATTTTCTGACTTTGTCACAGTTAAGAAAGTTGTTAGGCTTGTTGAATAGGTGTTTTTGCCAAAATTTGGTGGCCGGCGGCGCGTGGGGCCCACGTGCGGCCATTGTGGGTGGCGCGTAGGGGCCCGAAAAGCATGTTTCTGGCTTCGATTTTTGGCTACTTAAATCCTATAATTGTTGTAGAGGTTGAATATGTGATTTTGGTTAATTTTGGAGAAGTTTGACATTGATTGTCAATTGCCGAAGTTTGGAGTTTCGGAGGTCAATTTAGGGGAATCCGACCTTCGGATTTCCCTTGTTGTCGGATTCCCTTGTTTCTGCTATGGAATACTTTAATCGACGGATTGATATTAGTGGTGAAGTTTGGCTTAAATCTGGAAAGAAATGGAGATATTGGTTTACGAGGGGTTTTCGGGTTTCGTTGTAGAATTGTATCTATTTGTCAAATTGTTGTTTACAGAATACAATTGTGTACAGGATGAGGTACCGACTCATCGCTCGACGAGGATCCTTACGCTTGGGTACCACGTTAGCTGTATACTGTGAGTGAACTTTTGTTTTAAACAATGATGCATGCGGTTATTTTTCCTGAATTATTGTTTTAAGTATTTACCATTATATTATAACTTGAGCATATATTGAGTTCGAAAATTGACTTCGGGTTATTTCGTGAGTTTCACTTTCAATGATGATTTTCAAAGTTTGATTATGATTCATTTCGGTTACATTTGCGGAAGTGGATTTTGTATTACTATTTCATGTGATTTTGAGTTCCGATGATTTATCTCCGTTTTATTTTCCGAGGTGGTTTCCGAAATTGCATATTATATTTTCATTCGTCGATTTTGAGATTTCTGAAAGGTTTTCGAAAATGGGATTTTCGAGAGAATTTTACTCATCTATTATTTCTCGCATATTGGTTTATGGATTCGAGAATATCTTGGCGTGTGGGACACGTCGTGATTTATTAGTTTATCTTGAGATTGTCCGAGTACTTTTGGGAATTGTACTAGTGTTTTCATTTTGAGGGATATTGGGGAAGCCTTACCTATTTTCGATTTTCGCATGATTTTAACCCACCATACCTGGGTCGTCATATTTATTGCTAGCTAGCCTATTAGTACTCCTCCCCGCTTACTATGTGTTTGTGGGTGAGTTGAGCAGAGCATGGGAGGCTCCGACCCGAGCCTGGGAGGTTCCCTTACTCGTATGGTGATGACTTCTTCCCCATACTCTACTGCTACTTGACTAGCGGGGCTAGTCTGATTTTTTGTTTAACCAGCAGGGCTGGTCTTATTTTCTTAAGCATCAGAGTTTCAATCTTTTTACTTGGTTGTTTGTGACTAGCGGGGCTAGTCGGTTTTCTTGAGCTAAACATCAGTCAGTTTTCCTTAATTGTTGCATGCATCGGGTTTTTAAAGAAATAAACGTGGGAAAGTATAAACTCCTTTTTCTTTACAATTACTTATTTTTGTCAACTCACACTAACGTTTTTATGTACTTTCCCCCTGGGCCCTTCGGTTTCATTTGCCCAGTCTGCAGAGCTGCTGGTTTGGCATGGTAGGATTCGGGGCATAGCATCTGCTGCTGTTGTTTTCATATTGTAGGTTAATTGTTGAACCTACTTGTGATATGAATTCTTTTTCTCTTTTAGATTGCTCTGATAACCTGTGGGACAAATGTTGTAAAGTTTGGGGAGTTACACTTGTGTATTTGGATTATGTTTTATGGTTCGGATTTCAGTTGTTAATTGTGGAGTTGTTGTGATTTGGGGAGCAGGGCGGCTCCAGAAGAATAAGGATGGCTTATTAGAAGTGTGAATTCATGTGTTTCTTCAAGTTTTGGGTAGTCCATTTTAGGGGTGACTTTGCCGAATTTTTGGTAGAGTTATTCCTAAGGTGGGCCCTGTCACTTCGGATTTCAGAGTGAAATTCGAGGCGGATCCTGTCATTCTTTGCCAATATTTCTTTTTGGTTGGTGTTATCTTACTTGTGTCTATCTCCATAATTCGCTCTTTCCTCTCTTGAATTTTAAATGCCTCATTTCGCATATCCATTTGCAAACGTATATAATCTCGTTGTTGTTGGTCATGGAGATGTCAAGCATATTCCTCATCGCATTTCTCCTTGGCCTACTGCATTGATGTTGGTTGATTGCTATAGTCCCCACAGCGGATGTCAGAGGACTGGAATCATTAGATGCATTCTTTCCTTTCCGGATAGCTTCTTTGGCAGCCTTCTTTCCTTGAGGCCTCACAGAAGGATTAGGAGTTACATCGGCATTTACCTCATCTGCATCTATGCCCAAGTTGACATGAGAATCAGGAACGGATTGTTGTGTGTGCATCCATTCAGTTCCTCCCCTTGAGGTTCCTCCGGTTCAAGAGGTATGGCTTGGAATGTCACTAAATTATTGAAAGCCCTTAACAATCTCGTAACATTCTAAACTATTGAAATCACCTCTTTTTGGCCTTCCTTGCGATTTGGTCATCGCAACTCTCCACAAATCTTGTGCTTGACGTTGCTATGTTAATTTAAAAATATATATAAAATCTATCAGTACAAATATAAACGAGGTACAATGTATCAACTAATTAAATCCACCTACACCACCTACTAACTTTAAGTATAAGGTGAGTATAATGTATCAACTAATAATTTTAAGTATAAAGTATGATTATGAACTACTAATTTGAAGTGTAATTATCAACTAAGTTTTAATATATCAACTAATAATTTAAAATATAATTATCAACGAAATATATCAACTAATAATTAAAGTAAAATGTATTGAATAATTAAATTTTAATATAAACTAAAAGAATCATAAAAATTAATATTCGTGTTACACTACAAATTCATACCTCATTAATCATATTCGCACCACTCTTGCACCAAGTTTTCGCTTGCCTTAACGAACAATGCCAAGCATAAAGTTCGACTTTCAAATTTTTCCACCTCCCTTGAAAAGCTTGCAATGATCGGACATATCCATTCTAATGTTCGGCATAGTGTTGGCATACGCTTATCCATAGATCATCTTTTCTTCGTTCCGTACCCTTTGCCGGATTTCGGCTAACAGCCCTCGAAGACTTGCACAATTGAATGTCTTCCATAGGCTGCCAATGTGTCCCGTCAATACTTGAATCTGCTACTGGTTGTACGCTCGTATTGGCTCGTACGCTCATATTAGAATCAAAAAATTTCAGATGATGAAAGCTATGAGGAGAAGGAACAAAAAAAATTGAGGAAGTCAGAAAGATGATTTTTTTAGTGTGAGAGGTAAAACAGGAGGTGAGGTACTTATATGAAATTTCGTATATTGTTTTTTTCTTACCATTGTAATCTAACCGTTAATAAAGATAATGTTTTTTAATTTATTTTTTTTACCTTATACAGCTCATTAATTATTCACCGTCAGATCCTTTTCATAACAAAACCAAAGGTCCAGATCTGTGGACTGTTGTCTTCAAATTTCCAAACAGCCCAACGGCTACTTGCCACATCAGCAACCACTTGCCACTACCGGACAAAACGCCGCCTCCCACACGTGATCTGCTTTTGCCCCGCTAGATGACAAGCAACTGCTGTTCAAATCCTCAGCCAAGCGCGTCTGTCCTCTTCTCCAGTTTTTGGGCCACGCTGGAGGCCTGGGTCACGGGCTCGGTCACTGTTGAGACTAATTTCTACTACATTTTTAGTACATTTCTCTCTACATTTTGCTTAGTTATTTCCTTAACAATGTCATTTCTAACTTGTTTTGTGTTTTTAAGTAGTTCTGAGTCTGGAAATGGAAGGTAAGGAGTTATTTGTGCAGAAATGAGAAGAAACGGAGAAATGAAGTTTTCCCAGTTCTACCAGGAAAAGGAATCCCAATTGAAGTAAGAATCCTAATGCAACTAGGAAAGAGCTCGGAAAAATGATGTTAGGAAATGAAGAAATGAAAGAGTCCCAGTTGGACTAGGAAACCTGAAGACACTAGGAGTCCTGATGCTGCTAGGAGACCTGGTGAGACTAGGAGATGCTGTGTCTTGAAGATGACTTAAGATAGTTCAAGATTGTTCTAGAATAATGGAAGGAATTTCGGCAATACAAAGTATGGATTCCATTTTGGGAGAGTTTGGCCCGAAGTTTGAAGCATGTGACTTGCACATGATGCTCTAGATCCTTCTTGACGTCTTAGAGGAGTCATTGGCCCATTCTACTTGCTTTTTGCCGTGATAAATACATGAGATATTCAAGGATTTCGGCAATTATCTTTTTGGGTTATTTTGGATTTTCTTTGGAATTTTTGAAGAGAAAATAGAGGAATAAGTATTGAATTATGACTCTACATACAAGGAGGCCGAAATAGAGTCTACATACATGGTGAATTCGGCAAGAGACTAAGGTGACTTGTTCTCTACTTCTCATGCAATTTTGTCATTGGTTGAATGATGTCACAAGTAGATTTCGACCTAGATTCTCTAGCCCTGGCCGTTCACTATATAAAGGAGGTTTGTGAAGCTCTTCTACACACCACAAGATTCAGAGTCAAAAGCCACAAACACTTCCCTTTCTCTTCCAAGTTTCAGCAACACCAAAGAATTCCAAGCTTCAGCAACACCAAAGAATTCCAAGCTCAAGGCCGTGAAGCATCCATTCATCCATTCAAGCATCCTTGCCGTGATCCTCATCCATTTCACCACCTTTTGAAGCTTCTTGCGTCCTTGAAGATCAAAATGTGTAACCATGAACACAACTCTATGTTTTCGGTTTTGTATAAGAAAGTTATTTCGGGTTTCTATGAATTTTGATTTTTATTTTCTGTTTTGGTTCTTTAATTTGCGATTTCCTGTGATGATGAAAGATTGATTTTAGATATGTAGTTTTCGAATACTATGAAGCATGTTTTAGGTTTTAGGTTTTCAAGTTGAAAAGTTGCGATTTCTATATGTTCTTTCATAATTGTTAATTTTGAGCTTCAATCCCAATGTTTATCTGTTAATTGATCTTTGGATGCATACTTAGGTTGATGAACATGTAATTGAATCCATATTAAGGTACTAGCATTCTAGGCTTTAATAACTTCGGTGGAAAACCTATAAATACTTAGGTAAGTTAACAATGAGTCTTGCATGCTTGATTAGCGTTCTAACTTGTATTCTTGACTTGAATTGATCAAACTTCTATGATTCTTAATGCGTTGAAAGTGTTTTTGTTAGTGATTAGCTACCACTAGTAATTACATGATTAATAGGGTTGACTATGGGGGGTTCATCTAGTTAATTTAATTAAGGGAAGTAAAATGAACTTTGTATGCGTTCATCCTTGTTCTTGATTGATTCTATGCTTGGATATATTTTGATTCGTAATTCGGTGTTTGAAACCTTGCCAACGTGTTAGTAGTAATTAATTACAATTAAAATCGTTCCATTCATAAATTTTACTTGATTCTGTGTTTGATGTGTCACACATGTACATAATTACTTAGTTGTTAAATTAGATTAAATCCTAAATCCCCTTTATATGTAATTTTCGTAAATAATATGTAAATATGTTCTTTAATTTGTTTTCTAATGTTTTATTTTTCAGGAATTAATTAGGCCATAATCCCCGGTTGAGAACGATCCCTATTTATTCTTACTACATTGGTAGGGTTTTAAATTGAGCACTAATTTTGTGCAGGGCAGTCACCTTCTTTCCCGAGCTGCTGTCCTGGACCAGTTCCTGTTGGCATCCCCAAACCCGGTGGAAAGATGAATAGTGAATTTTTGGTGACTTGGGTCACCATTTGACATGGAGCCTGGGCTTCTTGACTCCCGGTGGACTTGCTCGTATCGTTTACTAGTGGCTAAGAAGGGGTTGTAAACATTAGTTGCCAAAGAGGGAAATATCTCTATAGCTCCTTGAAATTCTGCCAAAGAGAGACTCAAAAACTGGGTTGCAGACTATCAAATACACTCTCCACAGCCACATTCACTTCCAGTCCCTATTTCCGTTACTTCTCTTTTCACTCCAATCACCTATTTCCAGTATCCTTCTCTCTCCTAACCCCTCCTTTCTCAACCCCCCACCGCCAGACTCCTCATCTCCTCCGGCGCTGCCGCAAGTTGGAGCTATGAGAAGAAAAAAAGGGAGAACTAATGGAAAATGCTCAGATCGCTCCCTCCCTCTGTAACCTCATTTATGAATTCATGATGCAAATCCCCAGGTAACATGGGTTTCAATTTTCTCTCTTTACTAACTTGTGTAGATCTGCCTAATGTTGTTGGTTGTAATAGGATCCTTCAAACCCAACAGAAAATTGAGCCAAGAAGCTTCGATAGTTCTCAACAAATTAAACACACTGCAAGTCTCTCTTTCTCCGTCTCTCCCCAATTTATGGTATTGCGATTGCCTTCCTCGATTTCTTGTGCTTCTTACCACTTCTCTGATCCAAAGTTTGTTATTTTTCCCAATTCAGCGCCTGCAGAAGAATCCGTAACAAATCGAAATCAAACCCACTCACTTCAGTTCTGCTTCTAGATTTGGGCAATTTCCTGCTTTTTGGGTACTAGATTTCCGGTCTCGGAAACTTATATATCAGCTCATGCATTACAGACTTGTGAGTATCTGTTTTGCTTCTTTTGTGAGGTTAGTGTTTGAATCCGATGAGTTGGTTCTGCCCCATGGATTTAGTGGTATCAGGAATTCAAATTGACCGGTGATTTGGTGGTATTGGTGACAGGAGATGTGGTGGTATTGGTGACAGGAGATGTAGTTGTATTGGGAATTGAAAGGACAATGAATTGAGGGACCAAAAAATAAATATGAAACTATGTAAATAATTTAATAAATTTCAATTAAATATATTTGGTACACACGGATCTTTTCGGTGATGGGACATAATTGCTGGAATTGTGATTTAAGTGGGACCCACCAAATGCATTCACACGGATGATAGGAGCTTAAAATGCGACGAATTTATAGTTCAAACCTTTATACTTTTGCTTAGTTTATTCCTTAAAAAGATCAATTTAACTGTGTTATTTTCTTAGGTACTTTGAGAAGCAGTTAAGGAGAAAAGAGAGCTAAAATGGGGAAATCAGGGCACTTCACATGAAGTAGTGATGCAAAGGATGGATTCTGATCATTCATTGGTCCTAAAACTCAAGAGAAAATGGAGAAAATTTCTGTGCAAAACAATTGCAGAGAAGCAGAAAACAGAGTACTAGAGTCTGCCGTATTTTCTTCTGTCTTGGGAAGCTGTTTTGAAGAACTTTCGAGTGGAGTTATGAAGAATGGCCTAGCAATATTTGAAGACCACATGCTCTACTATAACTACAGGAAAATATTTGGTCCAGAATGATAAAGAGGAAGCCAGAGCCTGTGGTCAAAGTTGGTACCCCGAGAAGACTGTTTCCATCAGCTTTTCAGGAAGCTTTTTCAAGGACTTTTATACTGAACTTAAAGGATGACAATCATGAAGTTCTCTGCCCATATTTAAAAAATATATGTTGTAGAGAAGTTTAAAATCAAGAATCATCCAGAAAGGTGGTGGAATGCATAAGTTATGATGCTGCAAAGATGAGCAGAGGATAAGGAAAATCTGGAATTTCTGACAAGTTTTTCTGCGAGGCATTTTCAAGACTGTTGTTGGGCCACGTTTCAAGAAGCTTTCTAGAAGGTTTTTGCACGGTTTTGAAGAGCGACATCAGATGTATTTTGTGACAGAATATCATCTTCGAATCTGCTAGGAACCCTTGTCAAATATGGAGAGGAAAATCAATCCTAGTTGAGAAAGGAAAGTCTGAAGATTTTCTTGGCAGATTTTGGGACGAATTTCATAGGATTTTTGCTGCATTATACTTATCAAGAGACTATTACAAAGACTTAAGGAAGGTTCAGAAGATTGTGTGGCAGCCAAGCAAGTGGAATTAGAGAAGAATAAGGAGAACTCAACCCGGTTTTGAGGAGAAAAGTTAGGGGTTTGTAAACAATAAAGGGGCATTTCATTATACACCCAATTTCTAAAAGATCTAATAGAAAAAACCCATCTACTATATCTTTTCAATTTACACCCAATTATTGCCAACTAGGATAAAATATTAGATTTCATTTTTTGAAGAATTACACAAATTGCCATAATTTAAATCTGGCAAACATAAGTCAACTAGCAAAATTAACGTCATCTTTAAATACCTTAATTGTAGATCTTTTTTATTGGTCCCATTATTATCGCAATTTTCATTAAATTCATCATGATTGCTAGAATTATGGATCTTTTTTTACATAATTTTCTGAATTCAAAGGTTATATAGATTTAAGTGAATGTGATATTTACTTTTCGGTAATATAAACTTTCTATTTTTAAAGTAACTTTCTGTTTTACTTACAACCTAACCGAAAGGTAAATGTTTAAAGTTTTTAACCCAACTAATAGATTGTCTTTTTTTTTTTTTTTAATTACAACCTAAAGATTAGACAGGTATGTTTAGCTAACTTGATTTCTAGAAATTTTCATATCAACCTATTTATTAGAATCATTTTCAACATCAGCCTCTTTTTTAGGTATTCTATCATTGCGAGTTGACGATGTTTATTAGGTTGAAAGTCTCTATAATATATGTGCATACCTATATAATAAAGTACTTGATCATCAGAACACTTTTTCTAGTTAATTTGATTTCAAGTATGTATCTAATATATAGGAGGTTTCTTTTTGTTTCTATTTGTATGACATGGACACCTCTATATTACGATCATTTTTTTTTTTTGTATCATACCTCTTTATTAGGTTTTCTATTATATTATACCTATGATAAATGATCGTAATAGAAAACCTTGTTTGGACCAGGGAGAAAGTGTGCTGACTTCGTCAATCGGTCAACAATTACCCAAATTGAGTCATAACCTTGTTTGGACCTAGGCAATCCAGTCACAAAATCCATGGAGATATCTTCCCATTTCCATACAGGAATTGGTAAGGGTTTCAGCATTCCTGCGGGTCTCTGATGCTCTGCCTTCACTCGCTGACATGTAAGACACTTTGACACATGTTCCGCCACATCTCTCTTCATTCCATACCACCAAAATTGTCTTCGCAGGTCCATATACATTTTAGTACCCCCTGGATGTATCGTATATCGAGATCTATGAGCTTCCCGCATGATCTCCTCCTTAAGGTTATCAACACTAGGGACATACAATCTCCCTCGAAATCTCAGCCCTCCATCTGTCCTAATAGCCCACTAAGAAGGGCCCTCCACATTCAGATTAGCAGTCATCTCTGCGATCCTCGCCTGGGCAAACTCATCAAGTGTCTGACCCTGAATGATCCTAGAAATCAAGGTGGACTGTAAGGTGATACTTCCGAGAAGGATTTCATGTCCAACTCTAGCGGGCATAAGATCAAACTTCGATGCTGCTTCCAACATGAGCCACTCCTGCACCATGAGCGATGCCATGATTACTTGAGGCTTCCTACTCAAAGCATCAGCCACTACATTGGCCTTTCCGGGATGATACTCCAAAGTGAAATCATAGTCTTTGATGAGCTCCATCCATCTCCTCTGCCTCATGTTCAACTCCTTCTGGGAGAATAGGTACTTCAAACTCTTATGATCAGAAAAGAGTTCGAATTTCTCACCATATAGATAGTGTCTCCAAATCTTCAAGGCAAACACCACTGCGGCCAACTCTAGATCATGAGTGGGATAGTTCCGTTCATGCACCTTCAACTGTCTAGAGCCGTAAGCAACAACACCACCATTCTGCATCAACACACACCCCAAACCCTGATGAGATGCATCACTGTAGATAACTAGACCACCACCACTGGTAGGAATAGTCAAGACCGGAGCCGTAGTCAACCTAGTCTTCAGCTCGTTGAAAGCCTTCTCACACTCATCCGTCCATATAAATTGAGAGTCCTTCCTTGTCAACTTAGTCAAGGCTGAAGCGATACTAGAAAACCCCTCAATGAAGCGCCTGTAGTACCCTGCCAATCCAAGGAAGCTACGGATTTCAGTAACAGTAGTAGGGCGGCTCCAACTCATCACTGCTTCAACCTTCGAAGGATCAACAGAAACTCCATCCTTCGAAACCACATGACCAAGGAACTTGACTTCCTTCTGCCAGAAATCGCACTTCTCAAACTTGGCAAACAATTTATTCTCTCTCAACGTCTGTAGCACAATTCTTAAATGCTTCTCATGCTCATCTGATGACCTTGAATATATCAAGATGTCGTCAACGAACACTACCACAAATTGATCCAAGTAAATACTGAACGTGCGGTTCATCAAGTCCATGAATGCTGCAGGTGCATTAGTGAGACCAAAAGGCATGACAAGGAACTCATAATGTCCATACCTGGTCCTGAACGCCGTCTTTGGGATATCCTCATCTTTCACCCTTAACTGGTGATATCCAGATCTCAAATCAATCTTTGAGAATACGGTAGCCTCCCTAAGCTGATCGAATAAGTCATCAATCCTTAGTAAAGGGTACCTGTTCTTGATGGTTACCTTGTTTAGCTGCCGATAATCCACACATAATCGAAGTGAATTATCCTTCTTCTTCACAAACAGCACTGGTGCACCCCAAGGAGATACACTAGCCTGTATGAACCTTTGAGCCAGTAATCCATCAATCTGAACCTTCAACTCCTGAAGTTCAGCTGGAGCCATCCGATAGGGTGCTTTCGATATCGGGGCAGTACCTGGTATCACATCAATGGAGAAGTCCATTACCCTTTTTGGAGGCAACCCTGGTATCTCCTTAAACACATCAGCATATTCTGTATACAGGAATCCCTGTAACCTCAGAAATACTACTCCCTGACTCAATATGAGCCAAAATCCCTGCCCTCATGGTAATGTCGGACTTCAGACAACGGTAATGAAACACTGGTTGTCCAGGAATATGGAAGGACACAATCATCCTAAAGCAGTCAATCAATGCATGGTTCGGACTCAACCAATCCATACCCAAAATCACATCATAAGTGTGATCCGGAATCACAATCAATGAAGCAAAGAACTCTCTACCACCTATCCCAATAGGGCAATCATCACAAAACATATTCAGCTCAAGAGACACACCGAGAGGTGATGTAACACATAATGATCTAAAAAGAGGCATGGAAATCAAACCCAACACTTCCACAACTGAACTAGATATGAAAGAGTGTGAGGCTCCCGTATCAAACAATACTCTAGCAAGATAGTTATAAACAGATAAGGTACCTTCCACCCCCGTGCCTGCCTGACCAATGGCAAAGATTCTAGCAGGTACAGGTGGTAGCTGCCTTTGCTGGTTTCCCTGCACCCTACCCTGATTTCGGGTACACTCCCTGGCCTGGTGTTCGGTCTGTCCACAGCTGTAGCATACTCTGCCACGTGGTTTCGTACACACACGAGAGATGTGGCCCTGCTCGCCACAGTTGTAGCACCTCACAGGCGCTGCTGGTGCCATCCGTCTGATAGGTACAGCCTGAATAGGAGGAGCTGCTACTGCCCTAACTGGGGCATGATGTTGGGACTGAGTCTTCTGTTTCTTCCAGAAACTACCCCTGAAGTCTTGGGACCTACTGCTCCCTGCCATTGCCTTTCCCTTTCCCTGGAAGTCTCTCTCAGCTGACTCCTTCTCTTTACGAATCAGGTTCTGCTGTTCAATGATCTGTGCCTTAGCCAAGATTTCCCTCCTCGTTTTCAGTTCTAAGATGGCCACATCACGCTCGATCCAAGGACTCAACCCTCGTTGAAACTTCTTAGCCAAATCCTCATCATCCATTTGCTTCACATACTTGTACAGCCTGGAGAACTCTGCATCATACTCAATCACTGTCATCTTCCCCTGTACCAATGTAAGGAACTCCCGCTCTAACCTTTCCCTCACTGCTGCTGGAAAGTACTTCTCTCTGAACAACCTCTCAAAGCCATCCCAAGTCAAGGTAGATACATCAGTACTCCTCTGCGTGACATTCCACCATACTCTAGCCTCATCCTTGAGCATGAAGGCGGCTAGCTTTCTCTTCTCAATCTCACTACAGTCAATCAAGTCAAAGTAGGTCTGCAAATCCTCAATCCACCGATCTGCAACCATATGATCTGTACCTCCCCCAAACTTGGTTGCTCCCAAACGGTTAATTTCCTTTGCTAACACTAACAAGTGACCGGGATCATCACCCACACCCGCGGGTAATACCGGCTGCTCAACATGTGGTACCTCCAACTCTTCCTCATAGACATCCTCCATACGCCTAATTCGGTTACCACCTCTACCTCCTCTTCTGGCACCACCACGGTTTCTAGGCCTACCCCTCCGAATGTCCATAACCTATGAAGTATAGTATGCTTGGTTAATACACGTATAACACTTAAAACACAGTATAAGTCAAATACAAGTCCATATTAACCAAGTCAATACTACAAGAAAAGTATTCACGTTCCTAAGACGACTTAGCGGCCTAAATGACTCCTAACACTCACACATACCCGATGACTTTGCCAATACCGGAGAGCACACAATGGGGATCCGCTGCAGACGGGCCATCACTCGGTAAGTATTGACATATCACCAAATATGTACCTTACGCTCTGATACCAAACTGTCACGCCCCGAATTTTGAATAATCAATTCAAAGTCCGAAACATGAATAATAACAATTACAAATAACGTCCTGAATTTTTTTCTCACAAATAACCACACTTCACACCTCTCAATATTACAATAAACCAAATCCTCAATTTATTTATTACAGCACACTCTCACCAAATCAAATTGTAAAGCTCTAAATGAGCTTAACTCACCTCACTATTACAATTGCTGTAAATCTATAACAAATACTCTAACCCGCACGATCACCGCCCTGATTCTCCTGACCTGCAGGATTACCCGCTACACAATTTGAATAGTGTACCGGGATTGCAACAACACCAAACCCGGTAAGCTTTTGACAGCTCGTATGAGTAAACAAGAAATGAACGGTTGATTTATTAAATCATATTTCTTTTAACTCAAGCAAAACAACCAACAATCACAACATCCACGAAGCAATCCACAATCCCCAAAATCAGTCACTAAAATCACTACTCTAAATCACCAAAGATTAATACGGGATCTAAACTCACATCTTTCTTCTCAAAACCCCGAAAGCGTATTTATACAAATACGGTGACTGACAGACTAGAGCTCTAACTGAATCGTAGCCCATCACCTGGCCTAGGTTGTGGCATCCGACATGATTGTCAATATCGTAGTTCATCAACATAGGTTAGAACATCCGATACACATACTCAACTTAGCCCATCACCCAATAAGGGTTGGGGCGTCTCTTACACTCGACCAATCGTAGCCCATCATCCACCTAGTATTAGAGCATCCGATTCCCCCATACTGGTCACTATGTTGACCCTAAACTCAACCAATCGTAGCCCATCATCCACCTAGTATTAGAGCATCCGATTCCCCCATACTGGTCACTATGTTGACCCTAAAACCAAAATCGAGTACAATAATATTCTTTCACACAATAGGATCAATAATTCCATGATATGTACTATTATTGTGTATATATGTACTCAAAATACAACTCCAAAAATCACCAATCCATACTCAATCATATCATCACTCAATACCACGTCATCCATCGATTTCCAATATAATTTCACCAATCCCTATTATCATAAATGAATATGGTAAATTCATGTTTTCGATTTCACATCAATTAAATCATTATAAAATCACACATCTCCATGTCACACCATTCCATATATAATCACGTAAATATATATATACGTAATCACCCACTCAGGAATGACCACTAATACCAACTATAGTTCACACAAGAAAATCATGAAATTCATTTTGTATAATAGAAATCATTTTACTTACCTATGGACCGTGGTTGATCAAGTCCGCATAATTTAAAACAAATATTTATTCCATAAATATTTTCACACAATGACGACAAAATAAATTAATTAAAAGTACTCGGTTCGTAATATGAACCACGTGAGGTTTACTCACCTCGATATTCCCGCTGCGTCTTCAATTTAACACAATTCACAACCGAACTTGCTCACCCAAGTAAGACCGTCAATCACCTAATCAAACATGACCTTCACTTAGCCAATAACCCAAAAACATACTCAAACGACAATCCAACGGTCGGATTCTAAATTAAAGATGATCCAACGGTCGGATTCTAAATTATATGATGATCCAACGGTCAGATCCTCACGGATCGCCCTTAGGATCATCCTCCAAAATTATCACGAAGATCCAACGGTAGGATCTTCTTGAATCGTCCTTACTAACATCTTCACAAATTTATACAAAAATCCGACGGACGGATTCTCACGAATCGCCTCCCTAATCACTGTTTAGCAATTATACGAAGATCCAACGGTCGGATCTTCGCCCATGACCACACAAAGCCACTGGGACAGTCATAAGATCAACATATCAAAACTACAAGTCCATCGGACGGTCCGATCTTCACAGATCACAAATCGAACGATCGAAATCGATCGAAATGTAAAAATTCATAACTTAATCATACGATATCCAAAAATTGCGTATAATATATCAAAACGATCGTATTGAAATATAGAATCTAAAAATGCACAGAAACTATATTTTTGACCCCCGGAGGTGGCCGGAAAGGGCCGCCGGAGTTAGTGGCAGAGCCGCCGCCGACCACCGCCAATGGTGTCGGGGCTGGGCTGCTCCTCTTCCTCTCATCATGCTTAACAACTTTCATAACTACCATGTAAGCTGAAAATGACCGGAAGTAATATAATACCTCGAACCAGTTGGGTTGGCCGGAAAAACCCAGAAACCGGCGAGCTCCTAGTTCAACGTAAAAACTGCAACCTCAGGCCTCGATCCCTTCTGGAAAGTTGTTCAGATCCTCACTCTGAGTTCACTAGTCCAAGAAACACTCAAAACGACGTTCTGTAGCTCAAGACACTACAAAAAATAATTGCAATGGCCACCCCAGTTAGCGTCGACGCAAAAATGCCGTAGCTAATGGTCCTAGATTTGCTACGGGAAACAAGGCGTCGCAAAAAAAAAAAAAAAAAATTGCGACGGCAAATGGGAGCCGTAGCATAAAAATTAAAAATTTTGCGACGGCAAAAGAGAGCCGTAGCATGAAAATGGTTAAATGGCAACGTCATTAAAAATGCCGTAGCAAAATTTTTCCTAATACTTGCTTCGCTGCAATTGCCGTAGCCTTTATTTACAAACTTAACCTAGCTCCAAGGCGCCAAGAGATGAAAATTAGGCGCGTCTAGATTTTAGTTCCCTGTGAACTAAACACAAACTCCCCTGAGATCTGAAACCTAAACACAAACTCTCTTCTTTTCTTTCTGGCTGGGCGGATTTAGGCCTTGTTTTTTTTTTAAGCTCTTTTCTTTTGATCGCAAAACAGATCGATTCATTCGATCCCCAAAACCAGCAAAACAGACCCAAGCTCCACCGCAACTCTTCGCTCTTCGCCCTCCCCCAAGCCACCGCAGAACAGATCGATTCATTCGATCCCCAAAACCAGCAAAACAGACCCAAGCGACCGCAGCTCTTCGCTCTTCACCATCCCCCAAGCCATCGCAACTCCACCGCAGCGCTTCGCTCGTCGCCCTCCCCCAAGCCACCGCAGAACAGATCGATTCATTCGATCCCCAAAACCAGCAAAACAGACCCAGCCACCGCAGCTCTTCGCTCTTCGCCCTCCCCCAAGCCACCGCAGGTCTTCGCTCTTCGTACTCCCCCAAGCCACCGCAGCTCTTCGGCCTTCGCCTTCCCCCAAGCCACCACAGCTCCACCGCAGGTCTTCACTCTCAGCCCTCCCCCAAGCCACCGCAGCTCCACCGCGTCTCTGCCTCAGACTCCCTCTGCTCCGTGCCTTTGCCTCGAAACGGTAAGTTCTAATTTCTAAACTTCAACCGCAATGAATCTTCAGTCTGCTAAAATCAATCCCAAAACCATGTCATTGCTTGATACCCTTTGAAACCATGATGATCTTCTGTACAAAGGAAACTAATTTCATTGTAAAGATTCTACCTTTAATTCATTTTCTTACAAATTCCATTCAAATCGACGGAAATTTCGATACGATTGGAAGTTTGAATTTGTATTTCATTATTTTGGTTAGTGGGTAGTTGGGTACTGACTACTGAATCTGCTGATCTATTTTGGATACATGAATTGGTGTTGATTGTTGAAACATTGATTATTGGTGTTGGTGTTGATGTTGATTATTCTTCAGTTCTTCGCATTGTTCTTCTGTTTGAAGAGAAGAATTAACTGTTGATTGTTAATTAATTAATTACTAATTATGCTTTTACTTCTAAGTTTACTGTGAATGTGTGATTGTGTGATTTAGTCTTGATTGAGTGAAATTCCTTCAATTATTCATGTTACTGCATTGAGTGCATTCTGTTAATGAATAATGACTAAATTAACAGGTGCAGCAGAAAGTTGAATTGAATCATTCTTGTTGTTATATGTGTGTGTGTGCTCAAGTCTTATATATATGTTTCTTCTTTGAACTAGCTTTCAATCTTCAGACATAATTATACACTCTCTTCCTTGAGAAGAATCAGTGCTGGGGATCAATCCCTGGTGAGAAGAATCTGAAGACTGAAACCAGATCTTTCCGAACCAAAAGAAAACCCCCAAAGCCTTCTCTCTCAGCCTCTCTCACATCTAGCCCTAACTCGCTCTTCGTTGGTATGAAATTTCAACCCTTTCAAACTTTAATTGATACGTTTGATTTGCAATTCGCAGTTTTCAACGGAGGAAGATGAACAAAATCTCGACAATTAATTCTTCCTGCTCTAATTTTCTCTCCTGGGCCATTTGATTATATGGCTTTGAAAGTGGGTATCTTAGTTTTGCATCATGGATTGAGATAAGCATACAAAATCAGGTATCTGATGATGTGTTAGAAAATTAATTTCTGCTTTCCAGTCGGTTTTGGATTTGGTTCATAAATACAGTGCTCCATAGACATCTCTATGACGCTAGTTTGTATGCCTTTCTACAGCCAAGTGAACGTACTACTTATGCAGATAGTGAAGCTGCATATAAGTGTCTCAAAGAGAGATATGAGACCAAGCAGGAGGACATAATCCTCTATGGTCAATCTGTCGGAAGTGGCCGTATTTGTTGCCCGTTTGCCTCGACTAAGAGCAATTGTGCTGCATAGTCTGATATTAGAAGATAATCGAGCTGGTGAGCGAGTCACTGTTAATTCAAGGAAGAAAAATCCTGCTGATTTTGCTTTATGGAAGGTAGTGTCTTGAACTCAAGTAACTGATGGTAGCTATTGGTTATGCTCTCTTATTTTTGTTTATTAGTTCAACTGCAGAATTTATGTTACAGTCGATCTGCAAAGGAAGGTGAACCCTTCTGGGACAGTCCATGGGCACTGGAAGACCTGGTTGGCATATCGAGTGCAGTGCCATGAGTACTGCTTATCTGGGTTACTCTTTTGACATACATGGTGGAGGGATGGACCTTCTGTTTCCCCCACATGAGAATGAAATTGCTCAGAGTTGTGCTGCTTGTAAACAAAGTTATATAAGCTACTGGATACACAATGGTTTTGTCACTATAGACTCTGAACAAATGTTCAAATCGCTATGGAACTTTTTTACAATTTGACAGGTACAAGTGGTCACAATTTTTTCTTCTAAATTGTTGGGAACCATCATTCTAATGGTTGAGTATCTAGCTTTAGAGTCAAATCCTTGTCTGATTTAATGCTTACGTTATAAATATTTGATATTTCAGGTAAAGTGACTCGGTCACCAGCTCGATTATCCTCTATGTATTCTGTGAAGTGCAGTTGTTGGTTTGATATCCACATGGTGATGTCCTTTAGCTGATGAGTATTATCAAATTACTTTATCTAGATAATATTGAAGCCTGTGTATGTGTCCTTTAGCTGATGAGTATTATCAAATTACTTTATCTAGATAATATTGAAGCCTGTGTATGTGTCCCTAACCTGATTTTTATTTAATGTGCAGAACATTGATAAATTCCCTCTGGTGAAATATCCTGTGCTGGTAATACATGTAAGTACTTGGATATGTTATTCTGCATTTTCTTCTATTGTTGACTGCTCAATATAGGGAACTTGTGATTGTTTCTGAACATGTTATTCTTCTAATACAGAGAAATTGTTTTTGCAGGGTTATGTGAACAATTTGATGCAAGGGAGAAGTAACAGCAGTCAATGGAGGAGTTTGTGTAAATTGTTCAGCAGCATTGGGAGTCAGTACAAATCGTCTCGGACAGGAAATCTGTGGCTAAAGACCAATAGGTACAAGAATCTGTCCCTAATACCATCAATGGCCATGAAATTATGGCTGTGGCCATAGGGCATATTTCTAGTAGTGATTGGCACCCATAACCCTTCTTTTCGAATTAAGCTCTTAATGTCTTATAGCAGCTGTATGCATCTGTTGGTTGTGTAATTTTGCTAATGGTTCTGCTTCTTCTGTTGTTTTTCTCCTCCTGTAGATTTGGGTAATGTTTTTGTTGATTTTTAACTTTCATATTGGCCTTTCTCAAAATTAGAGTCTGTTATTCTCCATTTAACTAATTTGGTTTCCCAAATTGCACAGTTTTTTTCTTTTTCATGTCGATGGGCTAATGTCTGTATAATCTCTTTTTT
The DNA here is from genome assembly GCF_958449725.1 of Rosa rugosa. NCBI lineage: Eukaryota > Viridiplantae > Streptophyta > Magnoliopsida > Rosales > Rosaceae > Rosa > Rosa rugosa. The sequence goes on from NC_084825.1 coordinate 12,929,003, forward strand.
TAATACGTTGTCCATGGGCTATTGTAACTCCTTAATTGTAATACTTTGGTTCAAGTTTAGTGGTTGATTCTATTATAATTGTACTTTTTCTGTTTTCTGTGTGGTGATTAAGCATTTCTTCTTTTTTTTTTTTTTTTTTTTTTGGGGGTTCCTGAACAGGGTAGTGGTAAACAATTCTGGTGTGGAAGAAAACAAGGAAAAGACAATGGTTATCTAAAGCTTGACTTGTACGAGAATTCTGTTATCTAAAGTTGGGTTACTGCATATTTACCTTGCTAGCAATCTAATTTCATGGTATTTTCAGCTTTGACAAGAATTGTTTAGTTTAATATGCTTCCCTATATAGATCATATGTTGGTTTTGTATAAAGGTCTCTAAAAGGTCTTTTTTGTGGGATGTTTTTCCTTGTTTAAGTATGTCACTTTTGTTAGTTCTATATGTGTATAGTAGGCAAGGGGATCATAATGTTTTATTATGATCATATATGTCCTCAGTCCTACAATTGTTCTATTATTTGATCTGTTTTCCCTTTGCTGTTATTTTATCAATGATGAATATACATACTAGTATCAACTTGTAAAAGAAACACTAGCTTTGATGACACTTGGTTTGAAATTTCCTCTCATATTTCCATTCTCCTTGTAATATGATTATAAAAAATGATGCAACCTGCAAATCTGCGTGTTTGGTTATTGGAATTGGGTTATGGTGTGACATTGAAAAAGGGTGATATGCAAAGCCATACATGATATATTTAATTTTTTTTTTTTTTGATGTCTTAGGTTCCAGATGCAACTAGTGACCATGAAATTCGGAGAGAGTCTGTAGGAGAAGAAAGGAATCCAGATTCAAGCAGTGATAGAGCAATGGGCTGAGTTTCAATATGTTATTGCATATTTTTGTTAAGTGTTACTCTTAGTTGTCTTCATTAGGAACTTGATTTTGGGCATATATAACTTAATTTGTACTTCTTCTAATTACCTATACTGATACTGCAACAATTTAATTACATTGCAATGAAATAGATGAGCTAATGAACAATATATGTGTTGTGTATTCATGATATTTTTATCCCATTTTTGGATATTGCAAAAATACAGGTTTTGTTAAAAAAAAAAATATTGGTTGGCTACTAACATCAGTGAATTGCCGTAGCCAAGAATATATTTCTATATAACACCACACTGAAGCTACAGCAACGAGACCCTAGCAAAATTTCCTATTGAAAAATTGGCGGGATGCAAATTAGTTTGGCAGCCAAAAAAAAATTGGCGGGAAAAAAATTTAGTAGGAAACAATTTTTGGCGGGAAGTAATATAATTATCTTAATATTAATTATGCTGCGACGGCAATTTGCCGTAGTATATTTTGTAATGGCGACGGCATTAGGGGTAGCATAAAACCGACGCAGAGTTAGTGTCGCAAAAATTTTGCCGTCGCAAAAGTGGTCTGCTACGGCAAAATGCCGTGGCAAAAGATATTGGCGACGCCACCAACGGCGTCGGAAGCTTTGCCGTCGCAAATGCTTTTTTGCTACGGCAAGGCGCCGTGGCTATTGCAATTTTTTTTTGTAGTGAGATATTTGGATCTTTTGCTCCGTTTCGATCCGATCGGGGTTGAGCTCTAGCCGCCTCCAGAGATAGCGCCGCCGTGCAACGGTGCTTCTGAGAGTTTCAGATGGTTGAAGCGAACCTGTGGATGGAGTTTGAGAAGGTTTCGTGATCAGTAACTCGAGCTACCAAGCTTGGAACCAAATCGTGGCTGGACGAACCCGGTCTCTTCGCCGTCTTTTCCGGCTGTGCCGTGACCCAAGATCGCCGCAGGTAGCTTTGCAAGGCTGAGACGAAGCCACTGGAGGTTGTCCGGCGTTGATTGATGGCCGGTGGAGGAAGGGAGAGAACGGAGAGCGTTGCTCTGTTTCTTTCTGTGTTTTCGGACGAGAGAGAGAGAATGAGAGAGAGTGAGAGAGCTCGTGACAGAGAGAAAAAAAAAGAGAAGCAATTATGCTTGGGACGAAAGTGAGAGACCGAGACAGCCAAAAGGGAGAGTGAAAAGCTAAAGGAAGAGGTGAAATGTTCGTATTATTCCTCCAACGAGGTTCGTATTATTCTCCCAATGAGGTTCGTATTATTCCTCCAACGAGGTTATTACACAAAAATTCAAAATCTCTTTTCATCTTTTGAAACAATAATTGACCCCATCAAGGAAAAGAAAATTGAAAATCTATTCGAAAACAAAATACCTACATATAAGGAAAATAATAATTGAAATTTGTGCTAGAAATGAACTAATATTGTAATGAGCATATATAGAAATATATACTCAAGTCAGTAATCAAAATATAAAGTAAGGAAGAAATTAAGGACGTAATTGATTATGATTGATTTTTTAGCTTAATATTTCAAATTCAAATGGATGATAAGATTAAGCAAGTTACTTAATTTAACCCTCCATAATCAGAAGGGCATATTAGATATATCAAAAGAATGAGAAAAACCATTAATTATAGACATATACTCTATATGGAAGGTTTGCTTATGTAGAGTGGGTGTAAATTGAAAGAAAAATATCTATGGGTTTTTCTCAATAGAAGCTTATATTTTTGGGTTTATATCAAATTTTCTCAACAATAAAAGAGGAGGTTTCTTTACGTCATTGCGGACCATATCATACAGATTTCACGCCTCCAAAAACCCCTAGCTCTCTGATTTTCGAAGTTCCACACAAGCATAAGGAAAGGAAGCCGCCAAAGTTGCCATCGGCCACCACCGTGAGCATCCATCTTCAAGCAACATCCATCGTGCCTCTTCACTCCCTTTTTGTGCGACTTTGTCTTCTTATTTTCATTATGTTACTGTGTGTTTACCTTAGAACAATGAGTAGCTAAATACTTTTGTGTTAGGGGCTAGTTTGAAGCCCTAAACTATGGTTCAGGTTTCATAATAAATTTCTATGTTTTAGTTATTTTGTTGATGAGATTGTTCTTTGGTTCTGGATTAGATGAATCTTTTATATGTATGTTTTATGTGGTTGCAAACATATAGGATATGCATGTAATTGGTGCTAGGTTAAATAGCAATTCACCTAATAGTTTTGTGATTTTAACCGAAGTAGTAAAGCCTCTCGCCTAGGTGTGCACCAAAGATGAGGAATGCAACTAGACACGCTTGTTGTACTAGTTTGTACACTTAGATTGACATCCTTCCACATGTGCTTAATGCTTTAGAACTTGCTAAATGTAGGAGCCGCTTGTGATCTCTATGTTTCATGTTTTCAAAAGGTTCTAATAACGGCGCTTGTTCTTGTTAGAACATTATAGGGAAGTAATATAAGGTACTTAGCTTGCTTCTAGCTTTGTAACTTGGTCAATCTCTTTCTCATGACTTAGTAATAAACATAGGAAGAAAAATTGGAACTTGGATTGTGTTTAGTGGTGGATAACGAACTCCTAACTGCTCATCATCATATTCACAAACTTTACTTTAGATTCATCTTTTGTTCTTACTTTATTTTCAGTAGAGTTAATCAACAATCCCCCCCAATTGTGTTTTTCAATTTGTTTCATACTGTAGTTTAACATTCTAGTTTTCTTTATTTTGTAGGTTACATAAATTGAAGGTGAACCCTTGATCCTTGGCGTAGAACGATCCCTTGCTTTCACTACTACAACTTGACAACAAAAAGGGTTTTAAATTGCGTGCTATTTTTAGCAGAGCAACGGATAACAAAAATTCGTGTGTAAGTAGTATTAGCAACCAGTAATACGTACGGATTTTTAATCTGTCGTTATATCATGTGTATTGACGTATTCAAACAGATTTCTGTGTGGAATACTATGATTTCACACGGATTCTCATCCATGTGTGATGGGTTTTTCTAGTAGTGAAAGTCTTGTATATTCTAAATTCAGCTTGAAATTGGGGTTATTTGTTTTGACTTTTATGGATTGTTCATTTGGAGTGATTGAAGGGCCAACTTCACTAATGTTTGTTATTACTTGTCTTTATAGGCTCTATGATGTACAATTTCTTTATGGAAAATGGTTGGCATTTGACATCATATCAAGCTTGTATCTTCTAAATTCACCTTGAAATTGGGGTTATTTGTTTTTACTTAATGGATTAGTTTCATTTGGAGTCATTGAAGGATCAACTTCACTAATGCTTGTCATTGCTCGTCTTTGTAGGCTCTATGATCGATGTATGACTTCTTTATGGGAAATGGTTGGTATATGGCATCATATCAAGCTATAATCAGCCCTTCCAAGTACTCATGTAATCAATCTGAAGACAATTCTAATCTAGCTAGCATGTTCTATATTTGAAAACCAGTTTAATTATACTATGATTGTAATATGAAGTTATTTCATTGATATAATTTACTATATGAATGCTTTAGTTTACAATGCTTGAATGAAATGATTTAATTGAAATCATTGTCTATTAGAAGAGTGAATGAAGACATATTTTACGACACGCAAAATAGTTTTTTTTTTTTTGAAAAGGGCACGCAAAATAGTATTTTACGGCACACAAAATCAAAGTTGTAAAATATCTTTCATGACACTCAAAAAAGTGTTTTACGACGCCCATAAAATGTATTTTACGACGCACATTTGTGTGCCATAAGAGAAATTTGTCTTTTACGACATGTTTCTTTGTGCCGTAAAGTTGTCTTTTACGGCGCACATTATGTGTCGTAAAAGACAAGTTTTGTTGTAGTGACACGTAAATAGATCGAGCCAAAAAAGAAGAAAGAAATGAAGATTACCACTATCATTTGAAGGTTAATTGGCTTCAGGGCTTCCTGGAACATACCTATCTACATGTCAGACCAAGACAAGAAACAATTTGCATAGCTAACCTTTTGTCATGTTTCTAATGAAAATTGACCCAACTACTCAGGTAATATGCTTTCTTTACATGGTCGACGATGGTACTGTTCTTGCTCTATTACTTTGTTTCTACATCACAAATCGAAACTTTCTTCGCCACATAAGTTTCGCTTCTTATCTACCATCCCGTGTACTTTCTTTTAATGGTCAAGAGTGTAGAGGAAGCTATAATCTTTTTCTCACTTCCTGTTTTACCATGAAGAATATTGCAGAAAGTGTACGATCCATTCCAGCAAGATTCATACTAATCCTTCTAGTAGTTCTTGGTTCATGCAGTGTAGCTTGCCAGGCAGAGGATGAACATTATCATCATGACTGTAAGCCTTCTTCCTGCGGTGACATCCACAACATACGTTTCCCTTTCCGACTCAATGATGATCCAAAGAAGTGCGGTGAGTCTAGGTATACCCTCTCTTGTGAGAACAATATCACTATATTACACTTGTATTCAGGAAAATACTCTGTACTTGCCATCAATTATGAAAACACAACGATCCGAGTTGTGGATGCCAATGTTCGTAAGGGTAACTGCTCTTCAATCCCTCGTTATTCGTTGACCAGATATAACTTCAGTGCTGGGGATCCATATAGCTTTACTCTAGAGAAAGGTAAATCGGTATGGACATCGTTATGGAACATATGGAACAGAACTAGCACCAACCTGTCCGAGTCTATAACTTTCATGACTTGTGAAACCCGGCCAGTGAATTCATCTCTCTTTGTGGATACTGCCCCGTGCAAACTTGACTCAATGAGTGGGCATTCTTTTGTTGTGATTGGAAACTTAAATGCATCAGATTTGTGGGATTCATGCCATATACAACTTATGGTTTTGACATCGTGGAACGGCACAAAGAGCATGAACAGGTCCTACATAGACATCCACAATGAGATGCTCTATGGTTTTGAACTTTCATGGTTGCAGATCTACTTAAGCACAGACCAATATTGCCATATCGACATTGATACCAACAAAGTTGATTGCGGTAACTTTATCATCACAAGCTTGACCACATATCTACAATTACTTATTTTCCAGTTATCTTTTTTAAAGAGTTGATAGCTTGAGATTACATATTAACTGCTGTCTTTTATATGTGATGCAGACCCTCTTCGTGCTACTCTGCTGTATATATCAGGTGACAATTATCTCAGTCTTATTGTTTTCAGACGATCTTCAATTATAAACTCTCACAACAACTATTCTCTCTCTTTTTCTCAGGGTTAATTTCATCGACTCTACTCATTCTAGCTGCAGGTGCGCTCTCTCATTTATTTCCGTACAAGCAACCTTCATTATACATCTTATAATTTAAAACAAAACTTTTTCCACAGGATAAGAAGTCATACGGGTTTGACTGATTGATCTTTAGCAATAACTTCTAGCACCTTACAAAATCATTTTTATGATTAGTTTTTATTTCCTTTACAGTGGTTCTGTTACTTCTGTGGACTCTGACAAAAGCGGTAATTGGAATTCCTTGTGTGATTGTGTTTCTAATCTTCATGTTTAAAAGGCGCCACTTATCAATGTATGGAGGTATTGAAGAATTCATACAAAGACAGTACAACCTCATGCCAATAAGGTACTCCTACTCCAATATCAAGAAAATGACCAAAGGATTTAAGGATAAATTAGGGGAGGGAGGTTATGGCTCTGTGTATAAAGGAAAGCTTCGAAGCGGTCGCCATGTTGCCATTAAGATATTGGGAAAGTCCAAGGCTAATAATGGGCAGGATTTTATCAATGAAGTTGCCACAATTGGAAGGATTCATCATGTAAATGTGGTGCAACTAATTGGCTATTGTGCTGAGGGATCAAAGCGTGCTCTTGTATATGAGTACATGTCAAATGGGTCTCTTGATAAACACATTTTTTCTAAAGAAGGATTCATTTCCTTAAGTTGCAAGGAAGCATTTGAAATTTCACTAGGAGTGGCCCGTGGCATTGATTATCTGCATCAAGGATGTGACATGAAAATTTTGCATTTTGATATCAAACCACACAACATTCTTCTTGATGATAACTTTGTTCCAAAGATTTCTGACTTTGGGCTAGCAAGATTATGTCCATTAGATGACAGTAGTTTAACCATGACTGCTGCAAGAGGAACCCTTGGATACATGGCTCCAGAACTGTTTTACAAAAATATAGGAGGTGTCTCGAGCAAAGCTGACATCTATAGTTTTGGAATGTTGTTGATGGAAATTGCAGGGAAAAGAAGGAATTTAAATGCACTTGCAGCAAATTCGAGCCAAATTTACTTTCCTTCTTGGGTGTATGACCAGTTCAGTGAAGGAAAGGAGATGGAAATCGAAGATGCCACTGATGAGGAAAGGAAAATGACAAAGAAAATGCTCATAGTCGCATTGTGGTGTATACAATTGAAGCCTGGTGATCGTCCTAATTCGATGAACAAAGTAGTAGAGATGCTTGAAGGAGAAGTTGAATTCATTCAAATGCCTCCAAAGCCTTTCTTATATCCGCAAGACACGCCAGTAGTGGATGATGAAGATGGTTCGGAAATAACTTTGTCATCATTAATGCCACCGAAAACTGAAGCTTAAGAGTATTGGTTCAATTCAAAATCCAAAACCAGTGATGTAGCACCAGTTAATATTTGTATTTACAATGGAGCAGGCATGTCCTATCATGGAGTAATAAGTGTTCTTCTATACTTGGAGAATACACCTCTGGTACTAGTTAACTTAATTCAATGCTCTCTACAGGTTTCTTTCGTCCGAAGCTCTGTAGTTCCTGTACTTATCTGTAATTTTCTGGAATTCCTATTTTGAACATAACTTTCAGTTTGAGATGTATGGTTGTGAGAAATAACAGAATAATGTATATTCTGGGTTCATTTGTCACTCAAGACCTAAAACTTTGACTTTGGCTCAATTATTGGTTACTTGAGAAGTGATTAATACCAAATATCTTAAATAAGACAAAGATACAGAAATAATCAATACCACACATTTATTTCATGTTGACTAATAGAGGGAAGTTCACAATGTTGCTTCCTTATCACATCCTTTATGTAGAACTGAGAAAACTATAGTAAGTGTTTGTACCTCTATCTCTCTCTGTTTTCCTCAAGAAATGATTGCAGGAAGAGTACTATTTCATGCACAGTTAGTAATACTCCTAGTTGTAGTTCTTGGCTTATACTGTGGAACTTCCAATGCTTGGCCTTGGGGAAATCATCATCATCATCCTCGCCGTGAACCTTCCTCCTGTGGCAGCATCCCTGACATAAGCAACCCTTTTCGATTAGAGAGCGATCCACAAAACTGTGGTGACTCTAGGTATAGCATGTCTTGTGAGAACAATGTTACTGTGTTGTACTTGTATTCTGGGAAATACTATGTGCAGTCGATCAATTACGAGAACAAAAACAATCCGAGTTGTGGATTCCAATGTTCGGAAGGGTAACTGCTCTTCATTCCCTCGCTATTCACTGCCATATCACAACCTCAGGTATCCGCAGGTTCCATATAGCATTTCTCAACGTAGGTGTTTGAACCCAAAAGTATTTTTGGCAAGATCCTTAATGGATTTAGCATAGCGGGCCGATACCTGCGGCCCAAAAATAAACCTACTCGGGTATGGGTTACATCTTCGCTCATTCCGGGGTCTATGAGGAAAGCAAATCCTTAGTGGATTTGATTAGCAGAGATTGAATAGGAAACTTCAATTAATATTCCTTATGTAGTAAGGAGCAGTCGAAACCCTGAGTATAAATACCAGGTTTCAAGGACAAATTAAGGACCTCTCTCAAATCAATCAATCCTAGCGATTACAAAACCTCCCCGGAGCAAAACCTTCAACCTTGTTGAAACCCGGTGACCGCGCGCCAGTCCTAGTCTCTCCTAGAGCCGACTGTCAGCATCACCAGACCAACCCGGCGACCGCGCTTCCAGTCCCAGTCTCCCCGCGAGCCGACTGCCAGTGTTACCGCCACCGTCACTACCAGCGAAGCAAGGGTAACGCCCTCGCAACCCAGCGAAGCTAAAGTCACGCTTTAGCAACACCCGTGCTTCTCCAAACTTCCCAATAGTTGCTCTGCTCAGCCTACAACGTTGAGTATTGATTAGGTGAACGAAAGAGACCACAACCAAAGCCCTTACCCGCGTAAGGCAAGAAGTCCTTTTCCGGAAGGCATAGAAAAGAACCTTGCGACGAGGTTGGTGCTCTCCTCGTCCACAACGCTTGAAGAAGAAGTCAGGTCAAGGGACTACCCCGACGACTGCACCCCATGGTGCTGGCACCCCTGCGCACAACGCTCAAAAGAGACAGTTTGTACGCCAACTGGTTTTGGAGCCAAACATTTTGGCACGCCCAGTGGGACCAAACATAGTGTTTCTTTGTGAACGTAGCCATTGGGAAGTCAGGCGAAAACCCTTACCAAAAGGTTTACTCCAACTGCTCAAAGCACAAGACCTCCAGTTACAGACCGCATTCTCGAGCGGACTGTCGTGGTCTTTCTGAAGAACAAATAGCTCAAAGATTTTCTCTTCACCTACAGTCATCTGACATGGCAACCGGAGAGAATTACCCGACCGCTTCTGAGGGTCAGAATGTTACTTCTAACCAGGCCAGTGAGCCTGCTGTCACTGCCACTGTCTCAAACTTAGGGGAAAGCGAGGAAAGAGAGGCTTTCGTTGAGAAGCCTACTCCAGAGGGAGCGACCCACGAGGAAAGGTTCGCGATCCTCATGGAGAATATTGAAAATCATGGTAAGAAGATTGCCGCTGACTATGAAAGGGAAAACGCGAAAACGGACCAGCGCATACGCGAGATCAACCAGCGCATTGACCAACAGGCTAAGGAAACTAATCAACAGATTGCTCGATCGGAAAAAGCCTTGAGGACTCATGCTGCAGGTATCGCTAGCGAGCAGAATCAGTGGCAGAAGAAACTCATGGATGCCATCACAACTCAAGCCACGCAGACTGCATCAGATGTGGCAGAGTTTCGCAAAGATGGAGCTAATCTTGCAACAGAAGTGGCTATGCAGAGAGCCGAACTGAACCAGGCAAGAGAAGTGCTGAACAAAGCTTTAGGCGATCCTAACGCCATCCTTGGCTCCCTTGGCCAGTCATCTGGTTCGGGCAAGTATGTGCCACCGAATCAGCGTGAGAAGTCCGCTACGCCTCCCACAGCCTCTACTGCTACACCATTGAAGAGCAAAGAGCAGGCTCTAGTTATAGGCGGCAGCAAGGAGAACGCCACCTCGTCTAGTGGACAGACCACCAGGCAGAAGCACCAGGCGCCAAAGGGTAGTGGAACTTCGTCCGACTCTACCGCTTTCAATCTATACGATAGTGATGGAGCGGAAAACATATACCAGGAACTGCCAGGTGGCTATTATGGGATCGACTCGTCAGGTAATCTAATCGCGATAACAGCCCTGGCAAAAGAGATGTCTGTGCCAGTAGTGACCTTGCAGCAACCGGCTCCAACCCGCACTGTGCGGATAGGAGAAGCGGCAGCTACTGCGAACCAAGCAGCGCCTTTGCAGGCTGCTCGCTATGTTGTGGCGGCACCTCCTCCTCCTCCAGGCCCAGAGTATGTAAGACGTGAAGAGGTAAAGGAGATGATCAGGCAGGCTAATCCTAGGGCCCAACTGGATGGGGCCTATGAGGGACCTTTCCCACCGCATATAACGCTCGCGCCTTTTCCCAGGGGCTATAAAAATATCATATTTTCTACTTTTTCAGGGGAAGACGCCGAGAATGCAGCAACTCATCTGGCCAGGTTCAGGGTACAATGCGGCCAGTATCAAAATGATGACGTCCTCAAGTGCAGGATCTTTGGCACTTCTCTGTCAGGAGCTGCCTTTAGATGGTATTCCAAACTCCGTCCAGGAACGGTAGCGGATTGGCCCGCGATGGAAAAGCTCTTCCGAGAAACGTTTGGGGCCATCGAGCCGGAGGTTGACTTGGCTTCTCTTACTCAGATGGCCCAACAGCCTACAGAATCCGCTGTTGCCTATCTTCAGCGCTTCCAGATTCAGAAAGCCAAGCTGAACGTCATCTTGCCTGAAAGGGAGTTAGTCAAGCTGGCGATCAAGGGCTTGGAGCCTCGCCAGAGGAAGAAGCAGCATGGCAATATGATCCAGTCAATGGGAGAACTCATCACAGAGGTGGGTAGTTTTGAACATCTCCTCAGAGAAACTGACGCGAGGAAGAATGCGTCTAAAGGGACATATGTACCAGGAAAACATCGTACTGTAGCGGCCCTGAGCTACCAGCCGGCTACTTATGACCCTTATTACCATCACCACAGCGAAGAGATGGTTCAGGATGACAGTGAGGAAGAGGAGAACGACATCGCTGCCTATGAATTGACAGGGAAGAAAAACTCAGCGTTGAAACAACTGAAAATATCCAAGGAACCTGTCAAGCTCAAGTCGGTAGCCTTCACTAAACCTGAATTCGCGACATATACATATGATGCCAACAAGGCCCATGAGATTCTGGATGAGATGATCGCCGCGAAGATGGTGTAGACCGACTTTGGACCTTTCCCTCGACCTGATCAGCTGAAAGGAAAGAAGTACTGCAAATTCCACAACCTGTGGAATCATAATACCGCTGACTGTGTGAAACTCAAAGACCAGATTCAGGTATGGCTTAATAATGGCAGTTTGCAGGTAGAAGCCCCAGCAACAGCGGCAGCGCTTGTGGACCTGAATCCTTTTCCTGACACTGGAATCAACATGGTCGACGTGAATTGGGCAAAGCAGAACCGCAAGAAACCAACTTTGGACTTAAATACAAAGGGGGAAAGAGGACAATCAGACGAAGATGAGACCCCTGCAAAGAAGAAGGCTAAGCCAGTTGGTCAAGACTCACCTGTGGTCCTGTGCTCACGATGCAAAGAAGAGTGTGGCATCCAAGTGTCACATGAAGAGGTCGAGCACACGTTTCGTTTTGGCTCTCTCCCACCCATCAAGTGGGCTTCACCATCACGCAACTATCAACCGGCTAGCCCAAGAGGAAAAGAGAAAGTGGGGTTACCATCATCCCCAAAGGACTCTAATTTGTTCAAGCGGCTGAAAGCGGCTGCGGTTGATAAGAAGCAAGAGGAGAAGAATCTGAGCAAGAACAAAGACTTTTTGACCAAGCCCTATATCCCACCTACTCCAGCCGCCACCATCAAGGAAGGAAAGTGGTACACTAGGGAAAACGGGAAAGCAGTGGAGATAAGCCCTTCCAAAAAGAGGAAACTGCAGTGCCGGTTTGGGACAGTGAAGCGCGCGCTAGAGGCTCTGGACCAGGGCCTGATTAAGCCTTCGCAACTGGTCAAATCACCTGAGCAGTATCAGAAGGAGAGGGAGGCTCTAGTTGCTAAGCCTTTAGTGGCTCCTCGCGGTCTGCAAAAGCAAGCTCCGCCAGCTCGAAAGGAGAGTTCGTCGACTAGGCGACCGCATGTCAAGCGCAGGTTGTCTGGTGAGAAACCAGAAGCCAAACCCTCAGTTTTTGAGAGAGTGGGGGGCAAGGACAAGACTGTTGATACTCTACAGTGGAGACCTAAAAAGGTTAAGAGCATAGTTGTCACTCCACCAGAGGTAGACACAGCGAGGGAGTAGAAATCAAACTCCTTGGAGCAGGCTCCCGGGGTACAGGAACATAAGCAGTGTGAAGCAGAAAACCCTATAAAGGAATCGTTGGTAGATCGGATGGTTAAGCAATTCAACACTACCATCCCTGCCGGCGAACCTAAGCTTAAACTAGAAGATGACATGGATGAGGAAGATGTGATTGACACGTCTTGCAACATGGTCTACGTACTCCCTGCAAGGTATGCACTACCGGTCGCTGCACAGGATTGCGTAGAGGTTGAGGATAGTGGGGTACCACCCCTACAGATTACATCAGCAATCACGGCACCTGGGGAAGAAGCTGTCTTCCTTGAAACAGAGGATGCCAACAGAAAAGGATTCTTCATGAGCTTCACTAGGCCAACACCTGCTATGGTCCAACACATGCGACCTTTATACATCACAGCAGAAATTGGCGGCACTAAAGTTAGCAAGATCATGGTTGATACCGGAGCTGCAGTGAACGTCATCACCACTAGGACTATGCACTTGCTCGGAATCAAGAAAGAACAAATCCAGTCTACATCTCTCACGCTCAAGAACTTCGCGGGGACTGTAACAAACACCCTGGGATTACTCTTCTTGCGCGTCAAGGTAGGCCCTGCAGAGGGAGTTTACGCTTTCTTTGTGACAGATTGTTATGCGGCCTACAGTCCTATTTTGGGCAGAGACTGGATCCACCGGAGCTACTGTGTTCCTTCAACTCTCCATCAGGAACTGATTATGTGGAACAGGGTGACGGACAAAGCTGAGGTGATTAAAGCGGATCATCGTTCGTTCTCAGTTTCCGCGAATTATGTAGATGTCAGGTACTACTTGGAGCCTATCACTCCATTGCAGGTCAGTGGCGTCGACAACAAAGGCCGCCCCACAGGGGTGACGGCCTCTGAATTGGCACAGTGGGGGCTTACGCTTGCAAAAGAAGGACTGGAAAGGCCTGGCCACGCTGTGCCCAAGCCCTTGAACGATTAATGGATTACGACCTTCTAGAGGAAGGAATAGAGGCCTTCCACTCGCTGTACAAAAGTCTATCATCGTACTTAGTGGAAAGAGAGGCCTATGATCGAATCGCGACCTTAGAGGTTGTCGATGAAGAATTTTCTGATCCAGAACAAGAAGATGAGGTAGAAATCCAGCTCGCACCGGCAGCGCTGGACGATACTCCCCCTAAGGTCAGAGATCCCACCGAGAAGGTCAATCTCGGAACAGCAGATGAGCCTATGGAAGTGGCTATCAGCGCTTACTTAGAGCCTAGCGAGAAGCAGAGGCTCACTGACTTATTGCTGGAATTCAAAGATTGTTTCGCAGAAAAGTATGAAGATATGCCCGGCCTGTCACCGGAGTTGGTTTGTCATCAGCTGCCAACGCTCCCTGACAACACTAGGGGGGCAACACTCTACACATGGCCTGCAAATGAGGCCTTATTTTTTGTAATAAGCAAGTTTTGTTGATTGCAATGTTTTGTTCATCCTTGACAATATGTGTTAAGAATATACATAATGGCCTATACATGAGGCCTTATTTTATAACAATTTTTTGATTTTTCTGGAATACTCAGAAACATTCATTCGAACAGAAATATTCATTCATAAAGTGGCTTTGCGGCCAAAGGCAGTACAAAGTACAAATCGAAGCGATTACATTCGCAATTACAAGGCCAAATGTGGCTTAAAAATACATAAGGATTGCAGATCTTCTATGAGTTTCTGGATCTTGTAGCATCGAGGGGGACGTGCTATTACTCATGCTCTTCCTCTCTTCACCCACGTCCCTCCTCTGATTTGAGTCGCAGCTGCTATTGCCTGCACTGGAGGAAGGGGGAAGGAAATAATCCATCGCAGCCCTTTCAAGCGCTTATCCTCCGGGATGGGAATAGTCGGTGGAAGAGCACGACTCACAACCACATCTACCTCCAAGGGAAAAGCAGACGTCTCGTAGGCAGACCCCGGAGGTAGACTGCGGAAGAAGAACAGTCGGCCTCAAAGTGGCCTTCCGCTCTTCTCCCGGTTGCTCCGCGCGAGAAATCTGAGTGGGATCCCTCATAATCTCGTTCTCCCGCGCTAGGAGCGCCTCATGCTCTTTAGTCTAATTGAAACTGGAAAATCCTATCCAGACTGCCAGAGACCAAAGGCATGAGATTGAACCTGAGATTAGGCCATAAGGCCTACCCAGGTTCTGAGATTAAGCCATAAAGCCTAGGGATTTGAGGCTGAGGGTGAGATCGTAAGGCGAGGATTTCAGGAACAGTAGAAAGAGAAGTAGGGCTTGCAAAGTTATTTCTGGGTAAGCCGTATTTGCTTGTGATTATCACTGTTCTGGAACACAGGTATTTATAGGGCCAGTCTCAGTGGCCTCAACCGTGCGATGGGTAGTTGAAATATTTCAACGCCATCAATGAGAGTATCCATGGGATTATCTCGGAAATGAAGGCAATGAGGACGCGTGGGAAGCGGGGCAGTCTTCAAGGAGGTAACCGCTCCGTTTCGAGATTATCTTTTCCAACGGTTTTCAATAGCAGTAAGGGCGAATTGAACTTTAAATACTTGGAAACTGGAGCATACATTTGGGCCAAGCAGAGTGGGCTAAATATTTAACTTATATAATAATAATAATGATTTTTTCATACAAAAATGGGCCTCACACTAGAGGCCTAAAGTTTTCGGCCTGCATGAGTTAAGCGAAGAAGATGCTCGTCTAGGCGAAAACTGGCGTCAGCAGCGGCTCGCTCCGCTTGACGGACCTCTTCACGAGCCTGAGCGAAGTTTTGAGATAGCACTTCAGTGGCTGCTAAGGGTTGCTCCAGCAGTGGCTCCTCATGCTCAAGCCGGGCCGTCACAGCAGCTAATTGGGCCTGAAGGTCTTGGATTTGGGAGCGGAGATGATTCTGCGTGAGCCTCAAGTCCCTAACGAGAATAACCCTGTCTCCTAGGAAGTCGCGAGTGGAGTCCATCTGATGAGCGAGGCCTTGGTAATGGGTCCGGGCCTGTCTAGCCTGCACATTCGTGGCCGTTCGCTCAGTGATCCGCTGAGGGAGATCCTGCAGCAGTTCATCTATCTCATTATACTCTTCCCTCGTGATGGCGCGCTCGCAGAGAAGAACTTTCAAAAATTCCACAGCCCTGTTAGGTGCGCCAGGCAGCAGGATTTCTGGACTCAGGAGATGGCGGAGGCCGTCCCGCGCTTCATCTACAACTCCGGGAGGAGCCACCTCGAGTGCGCGAGCTAACCTTTCCAATCTGGAAAGAGGCGCGGGTGGCGGATCCGGGACAGCAGCGGGAGCCTCTTGAGGCTCAACAATGGGAACCGCTTCCAGGACCGGCTCAGGGTTCACCCCTTCTTCTGCTTCAGGTGCTTGGGGGGCATGGGGGGTAGGTTCCTGGTTAGCTGCCTCTTCAGCAGCTGGCTCAGCGGGATCAGCATTAGGTACTTCTTCAGCGGCAGCTGCTTCCTCAACAGGACCAAGATTCTGGTTTGAAGAAGGAACCGTTAGAATGCCTAGAAGAATAAGACAGGAAATCAAGAGCTTGCCTGTTGAGAGTGAAACATACCTCTGCAGCCGTTGGTTCGCGAGGTGGTTCTATTGGCAAAGGTTCTGGAGCAGCGAGTGGTCCCTCGCGAGGTGTATCTGAAGGAGGCACTCTTTCTTCAGCCTCAGACGAGCTATCCTCTATGACCTGTACAGGGGTCTGCACAGGGATCAGGGCCAACTGCATGTTGCTCGCAACATCGGCCGGAGGCGGAGGATCGTTGGAACCGGTTGGCGCTTGGGTCTGCACAGGAGATGTGTCCTCGCCAGTAGTCGAAGGCCCTTCCCCAGTTTGAGTTGAAGACCTGTGGCGAACCTGTAAATGATGATTGTTATATGGTCGCTCGAAATGAAAATAGGATCCCAACAGATGTTTCTAATATCTTACCAGTCGATCAGTGATTGGTTCATCTTCTGCCCATGGATCGATTCGAGGGTCTGAGCGATTGCGCTTTCGGGCCAAGATGGCAGCAATCTATAAACAGTAAAAGGATTAGACTTGTCTTGGTAAAGAAAGCATTGTCTACTTTAACAACGAAGTTATTACCGTTTGCGGATCTTCCTCATCGGAGGAGGAGTCTTCAGCTTCAGGCTCCGTAACTATGGCTTTTCGCTTCCCAGACTGGCCAGAGGCTGGAGAAGTAGCAGATGTGCGACCGCCAGAAGGTGGCACATTTCCCTAGTGCAAACAAGGTTTTGGTTAAAAGAGGGAAGAGTGAAGAATGCAACAAAATGTCAAATAAAATACTTACCTCTCGGGGCGGCTCGCGAATTACAATACCCGCCTGGGACTGGGGCGGGGCTCGCACTGGTTGCGGCACCGGTTCAGGAGGAGGCGGAGGTTGTGCAGCGTCTTCAGGGAAGCGAGCAAGTAGTTCAAGGTCAGCAGCGTAGGGGTGCTTCAGCTCTTCGATGATGGTCGCGAAGAGTTCGTCGTATCGCTGTCCCCAGCAATTAACAGAAACTTCCGCCCACCATTCCTCATATCCATCTTCTATCCCATCCACCGCATCGATTTCTTTGGCCCAGTCAGGAAGATCAACCAGTGTAAGCGTGCTCTGTGATGGCGGAGACCCAGAAGGGGGTCCAAATCTACGCCAGGAAGTGTTGTAGTTCCAAGCATCGTACAAAGGGAATGGCACTAACTGGGAAAGACCGAATTGGCGAGCGAAGTGGTTGGGAGCGTAAAGCTCATAGCTAAGATCATCAGAGGCGATTCTGATGTCTAAACAGGAGATTGCGCGGCGAAAAGCCATGCGCGCGCGATCACTGTAGCCAGGAGTGCCAGGAAGGAACCCATTTTCATGTGGGGCTGGGAACCTTCTACCCAGTACCAGATCACAGTAGGGCATCTCGTGCAGAAGATACAAGTATGTGAAGCACTCAGAGTAAGGAGGGGACGAGTACCTTTCTTCGCGGCTTAGCCACTGACCCAAGAGTTGATCAGCCGGGGGAGGTAACGGTATGTCGTCGCGGCGGAAGTATGGAAAGTAAGTTTGAATCCAGAAGTCGAGGATCCAAAATGGGCCAGAGATGCTCGTCTCGAAGGGGTGCATAGTGGCCTGGTACAGGGTACGGTAGAGCGCGCCCAGCACAGGTTGCCCGAGCCCAACGCGGCGGCCGTTGTAGAGGGCTGTTGCGAGAAAAGTCCAGGTACTAGTGGGCTTACAGGTGGAAGTGCAAAAAATGAACTTACAAAGCCAGAACTCCAAGAAAGCAATACTGCCGGTCGCATTGTGGTCGCGGCGGTAATAAGCCAGCCACCGTGGGTAGGAACTACTGTGGGCGCTGCAATCGCCTTGGGCCATGGTCGAGGTGAAGGTGTCGGAGTCGAATTGGCTGTGCAGGTAGGGCTCGCCATCTATGGGTAGGCCAGTGATGGTGAGAATGTCCAGCAGGGTGACGCTCATTTGACCAAATCGGAAGTCGAAGGTGTTGGTGGCGGTGTTCCAGAAACAGAGAAAGGCGGCGAGCGGTGAACGATTGCCACAGCGCGGAAGGCGGAAACAGAGATCGATAGTATGAGTGATGCCTGCCGCGTCCCAGCTAGCCAGATCTCGTGCTCGCGCTTCGCGGTACCATGATAGCTCCGCCGCGTTGATGGTGGATGGCCAGTGCCCTATCTTTGCTCGATGGTTCTGGGCTCCCCAACTGCTGAAATCTCCTGTGGTCCTTCTGAGGACTTGGATGGGTCGACGGATAGGCAGGCCGTAAAAGCCAAGAGCGTCGTCCGGTATAAGGTCTCGCGGCGCCGGACCCAGTCCGGCATGCTGGTCCGAGAGTCGGAGGAGTAAGGGTCTCTGGACAGTGGTGTGAAGATGAATACGGGCGCCAACTTGGGTTCCCCAAGAGTGGGCAGCCTTTTCGTTCAATTCTTCTTCTTGGTCGATGATCATTTTCTTTGGGGGAGCCATTTCTGGGTTTTCTCGGTGAAGATGATGTTGGCAAGAGGGTTTCTGGGTTTAGGAGGTTGAAAAGGGTTTCTGATGTGACAGGTCTGAAGTGGCTGCGGATTTTAAATAAGAGATTTTGTGAGGGAAACGATACGACAGAAAGGCGTTTTCGCAAGCGAAAGGACGCAACCTTCATTAATAGCATCGGTTCAAGCGAAGGGCGTGTCGTTTAAGTCCCCTTCAATCAGTTACATCTTCGCGGGCCTGATTTCGGGGCCTGGGGGGCAATGTTTGAACCCAAAAGTATTTTTGGCAAGATCCTTAATGGATTTAGCATAGCGGGCCAATACCTGCGGCCAAAAATAAACCTACTCGGGTATGGGTTACATCTTCGCTCATTCCGGGGTCTATGAGGAAAGCAAATCCTTAGTGGATTTGATTAGCAGAGATTGAATAGGAAACTTCAATCAATATTTCTTATGTAGTAAGGAGCAGTCGAAACCCTGAGTATAAATACCAGGTTTCAAGGACAAATTAAGGACCTCTCTCAAATCAATCAATCCTAGCGATTACAAAGCCTCCCCGGAGCAAAACCTTCAACCTTTTTGAAACCCGATGACCGCGCGCCAGTCCTAGTCTCTCCTAGAGCCGACTGTCAGCATTACCAGACCAACCCGGCGACCGCGCTTGCAGTCCTAGTCTCCCCGCGAGCCGACTACCAGTGCTACCGCCACCGTCACTACCAGCGAAGCAAGGGTAACGCCCTCGCAACCCAGCGAAGCTAAAGTCACGCTTTAGCAACACCCGTGCTTCTCCAAACTTCCCAATAGTTGCTCTGCTTAGCCTACAACGTTGATTATCGATTAGGTGAACGAAAGAGACCACAACCAAAGCCCTTACCCGCGTAAGGCAAGAAGTCCTTTTCCGGAAGGCATAGAAAAGAACCTTGCGACGAGGTTGGTGCTCTCCTCGTCCACAACGCTTGAAGAAGAAGTCAGGTCAAGGGACTACCCCGACGACTGCACCCCACGGTGCTGGCACGCCTGCGCACAACGTTCAAAAGAGACAGTTTGCACGCCAACTGGTTTTGGAGCCAAACAGTAGGAAATATCATGGTCAGAACGGGACGTTGTTTCAACTGTCAAAGCCTATAATCTTCATGACCTGTGAAACCCCAGTGAAATCTCCTCTCAATGTAGATACTGCTCCCTGTAGTTCCAGATATGCTTTATACAATCGTAGCAGACATTCTTATGTTATGATTGGCGACTTAAATGCCTTGGATTTGAGGGATTCATGCAGTATTGAGCTTATGACTATGATCACATCATGGCCTAGTACAAAGGACATGAACGTTTCCTACATAGACATCCACAATGAGCTGGTCTATGGATTTGAACTTTCATGGCTGCAAAGCATCAGGAGAAATCCATGGAGTACTTGTTACATCGATTATGATACTCACCATGTTGGAGATTCTGGTATACACGCACATATTCTTACTGTTGATATATCAAGTGTCTAACATTAATATGTCAACCGATATTATTGTTAAGATGTACTTCAGCTTATTGTTGTCTTCGAACAATGCAGACATCATGGATTGCCTCAGGGATAACATGATTGGCCGGTATATATGGTATATCTATGGTGAGGGCTCTGTCAATCTTATTGTATTCATTCTTTCCGATCCTTTTCCCAACATCTTAATCAACTCTCACCACATCTTAATCACCTCTCAGTCTTAAACTCTTTATCTTTTCTTGCAGATTATGGTGTTGACACTGGTGAGTTTTACTCTTCTTTGATCTTCTTTTTGTACCTACAAGCTTTGATTTATGTTAAATGTAGAAGAATAAAATAAATTTTCAGTTCCTATATATTGATACCATATAGGGTCAAATAATGTATCTTTAGTAGCACGTAACAGTCATACAGGCGGTTTCAAGTAGCAGAAAGCCAAAATTAGTTAATTGTTGTAGGAGAATTGTAATTGTGTTTATTATTGATAATAGGAGCCCTTTAAATAGGGAGTTATAAGGTACCCAAAAGGTAATAGAATCCGAATACAATTGAATACCTAGAACACTTTCCTATTACAACTCTAAACCCTAGTTTGTAGAGGCACACATTATATCGACATCCTTCAACACTCCCCCTTGTGCCGCTCAAACTTGGTGATGACGCTTTGATCGTTGCCTCACTAAAAACCTTGCCAGGTAACAAAAACCCTGTGGGACAAAAATAACCCTGGTCGAAGGACAAAAAGAGCACAACACGTCCTTCACTCTTCGAGATCGAACATGTAGACAACATACCTCCCCCTGATGTCAATATCTCCCCCTGATTGCTACAATCATGGGAGTTCAGATAACTTTCTTAATCCGATGCTTCTCACATGTTTCTCGAAGGTGGATTTAGGTAACCACTTAGTAAATAAGTCCGCTACATTATCCTCTGATCGGATCTGATTCACTTCAATATTTAGAAGTGCTTGTTGTTGCTGATTGTAAAAGAACTTAGGCGATATATGCGTGGTGTTGTCGCCCTTGATGAAACCTAACTTCATTTGCTTAATACAAGCTGTATTATTTTATAAATGCATGTAGGTTCATCTGTGGTAGACTTCAAACCACAAGTTCCTCGAACATGTCTAACTACAGACCTTAGCCATATGCATTCTCGCACGGCTTCATGTAGAGCAATAATCTCTGCATGATTTGAGGAAGTAGCAACAAGGGTCTGCTTTGTAGACCTCCAAGATATCGCAGTGCTTCCCATGGTAAAGACATAACCCGTTTGGGAGCGACCTTTGTGAGGGTCAGAGAGATACCCTGCATCAACAAAACCTATCAAGACATCGTTGTCATTTTGATGGAGGGAAGGAGGAGCACGGAAGGTGGTGTTTTGCCTTGTGGAGTCCGATCCCACACTTCTGTTATTTCTCTTCTCTTTGTAGGGATAAAACAAGCCCATATCTATCGTACATTTTAAGTAACGAAAGATTGTCTTTATAGTTTATAATAGTCCAATGAAGTTGCGTTGGCGCGGGGCTATATCTAGCCAACAAGTTCGTAACAATTGAGGCGTCCTGTCTTGTATTGTGATAAGTACAATAATGCGCCTATTTTACTCAGGTAAGCACTTTTGCTATTAACACGTTTTCGTCATCATCCCTGGGACGAAACGGATCCCACTTAGGGTCAAGACTACGGACGACCATGGGAGTGCATCTTTGACTTTATCAAAATGTAAAGCATTTATTGACACGGTTACAAGTTCTAAATCTAGACAAAACCGTGTTCTCCCAAGGTCCTTCATCTCAAATTTGGATTTCAGGTGTTCATCGGTTTCCCTTAACTCTCAAGGGTTCCAATCATGTTTATCAACATAAACCGTGGCAATTGCAAATCGAGAACTTGTCATGAAAACGCAAGGGCATAGTTCATCATATCCCTTCCCAATCAAGTAGTCACTTTAGTGAGCGTTTCACCCTCATTGCAAATGCGATCCGTGGTCAAGAGCCACTTGATTTGGGTAAATGAAGTCCACAAGAACCTTCATTTTATTCCGTATCTAAACCCTCATAGAGATACGTAGTGACCACATTCGTAAGCTACATGTTCAGTTATTTGGAAACTACCAAACTGACAAGGTAGTGAAGTTTAATGACATCCATTAAGAGAGAATATGTCTTCTCGTAGTCGATTCCAGGGCGTTTTTGTGAGAAGCCTTGCGCCATAAGGCGAGATTATCATCTCTTTTTCTCATCACGCTATCTAACGAAGACCTATTAATGTCAACAGGTTTTATGTTAGGAGGTGTTGGCATCTCAGGCCCGAAATCCTTCCTCTTCGTTAGTGAATCCAATTCAACCGGGATCACATCTTTCCATTTAGACCAATTTTCTCTACGTTGGCATTCTTCAACGGAGTAAGGTTCGATGTCATTGGTCTCAATAATTCCACTTCCTCATGTACACTAGTGTAGTTCGTAGAGATCTCTATATTCTTAGGAATTGGTTCTAACATTGAGGCGTCCCCCAATGATGTCTCTTAGACATAACCACAATCCAGAATATTCTCATGAGACGGATTTTGAGTATCAATGATCAATGGATCAAGTTGTGCCAAACTCGCTCTCGTCCTAGGGCGAGAATCCATCGAACCTATGGGTCTCCTACGCTCTCTAGCGGAACCCATGGCCTATGACGCCATTATGCCACCTTTGTGACGTCACCATACCACCATCCATGGTAGTGGTGCAGTACCCATCTTCTCTGGCTGGCACCATGTCCTCTTGTGGGGACATCAAACCTTGCAGGCATGTTTGCAGCAGGTATATGTGATCTCGTCACTTTTAGGGGATCAAGATGAGACATAGTGGGGACAGACCACGACAATTCCTGTCATTCCTGTTGAACATTGACGTTCTAATCTCCCCCTAATGACGGGAAGACTGTCTCATCAAAGTGACAATTCGCAAATCCAGCGAAAAAGAGATCGCCTGTCAAGGGTTCTACATAGCGGACTTATGGTTGGAGACTTATGTCTAACACAAATATATATATATATATATATATACATTCGTTGCAATGACTCATGTTGATGCGCTGTGGTGGCGCAATTGGCACATAAACCGCACACTCAAATATGCATAAGTACGTGATATTAGACTCGAACCCAGTCACTAGCTGTAACGCAAATAAAAGTTGAGTGGCTGCTATGAGTAGTAGACGAATTAGCATAGCTGCATGCTATATTGCATAACCCAAGCGGAAATATTGGTGCACATTACCAATGTCCGGGCTACCATTGTAGTCATTTAACGGTGGCTTTTCCGTGAGACCAATTGGGTGTATACATGGGAATATGATACTTGATATCAATACCCAATTATATGCAATAGTCATCGAAAATTTTCGATGTAAACTCTCTAGCATTGTCAAGTCGAATTGACTGAACGGGATGATCCGGGTTATGAGCCCGTAGCCATGTGATTTGGGCTAGGAGTTCATCTTAAGCAGCATTACGAGTGGACGATAGTGCGACACGTGACCAGCTTGTCCGCATCAACCAACAGCATAAAACATCTAAGCAATCCGCAAGTTGGTTGAGTTGATCCACAGAATCCCTTTAGATTCTCTAAGAACACATGTGTCCTTTGCATAGGATGGTCTCGATCCTTAAAGAGCAGGCTTTGGGAAACGAGTGATGGGTCTTAGAAGCAACCAATGAGGATTTTGGTTGAGCCACGAAATCACAATTGACTTGAGAAGTGGAGAGAGGTGGCACATTGCCACTCTTGGCGTCAATGCCAAGCTCTTGCCGTAGGGGGTGACGACATGACCCTTCTCCTTGAATCAACTTTTGATTCACACTTCTTTTCACTTGAAAGAATGGATGTTCGTGTGAAATCTTTAATAAACGGATCATCATATCATGACCTGGATGTCCCAATTGGTCATGCCAAAGCCTATAAGTGTCGATGTCCCAAAAATCATCTCTTATGACGATATTGGACTCAATTACTTGAATAGTGGTTACATATAACTCACTAGAGCGACACATGAGCTTCTCTAATACTCGTAGTCATTAGAGATAATGCAAAGGAACTTATGTCCATTCTCGCTATGTGTTTCCACATGAAAACCGTTGGCTCTAATATCTTGAAAGCTCAAAAGGGGAGACCTCCGGCCCTAGGAGCTTAGAGAGCTTCAGTGACCTAAATCAATGTGCCATGTGGCAATAAGCTGGTCCTTGACCATGAATCAATCATGATGGCCCTAACATCGTAGTCACAGAAGATTGAGTAGGCATCATCCCAAGGAATAATTGCCTATGTCAAGGTATGATGTGCGTAGCAGCACTATCCGCGAGACATTCCAGCTCTCTGGGAAACATACCTAAGTGAATAAAGCTCGAAATTAAAAGGATCGACACTTTATTAATAATAGCCAACGATTACATCAAAGTTTCTTGATCAAATCTAATCCAAATAAAATGAAATGTAGACAAATTGTAGTCACTCAATCCTTTTGGTAATTCCAATCAAATATGACCAGGGAAGTAGATAGAGATGTCGGTGGAGCGAGGCTCTCTGAAGTACCACTAATCTCAATTACTTTCCTAGACATCATATTTAATTGAGTACGCCTAGTGAGAAAGAGTTAAAACCAAATGTCATTTATTCATTAAGGCACAATTTCCATTACATAATTCTTGGAAAATGAAAGACTATTTAATCAAAATCTGTGGCATCAACATTGTTGTTTTCCTCGCCAGATTTGAAGTCTGTAATGATGAGATTGACGTCATTGTCATCTCCATCATCTCCTTCAGCTGCGAGATGAGCCTCATGCTCTCTCATATCTTTTATATACCTTCTATTGTGCAGCTTTGTTTTTCCACTCGCATTCTAGCGCTTAAACCAATGCTCTGATGATCCACTTCTATAGCATTACCTCACCCATTAATTGAGATGCACCTTGCATGTGCATTTGGACATCCTCCAAGGATCCCACGTTGGCCAATGTTGCCATGTGTCTACGTATCTCGCGGTTTTCCTTCCTTTGTAGGGCGGTTGTATGGACCCATACGTCCATTTTGTTGTCCCCTAACTTTTAGGGTTCCGCTCCTTGCGCCCTTCTTTTGGTGCACTATTATAATTCGCCTCGTGAACGCTTTTAGTTCCAACGGGCCTTTGAATTATGGTTTTTCACGAGTATCTTGTCAACTTACTCAGTAACTGACATAAGTTGATGAAACCTCGTAATCCATCTAGCATTGCACACAAGCCTATATTGCTTTGCAACCAATAGTGCTGAGACGGGGAAGGTTGAGAGGATTTCTCAATTACTTCATATTCTGTGAGCTCTACTACACAAAATCTCATTAGTAGTGAGGTGATTCTTGATGTTATTCACCCATCGGTGATAACAAACGTTATTTGAATCTGGTTTAGTGAAGTCGGGCTTTTGCACGTTTGCATTCGACATTCAAAGATGAAGGAGAATAGATTAGTTTCGGAGTAAAAACTTCCACGACAACTAATATAAGGTTTCCGAGCCTTAATGCTACCAAGAAACCGATTTCCAAGAATATTTGGATTAGACCAATCAATAATGTTTTAATATGGTCACAATTTGATGCTTACGGACGCTCTTAGTCCGAGCATTATGAATACTCTTAGTTCATACGAACACTCTTAGTTCGTTTAATTATGAACACTCTTTGTTCGTTAAATTATGAACACTCTTAGTTCGTTAAACGTGAATCCCCACAATTCCGCTTATTAAATACTCAAAACCACACATGTTCATATATTCATATATTCCAAAATTCTGCAGAAAATAAAAGGAATTTAAAATACACGAAAGCAGAAACTTTAATTACAAAAACTTACGTGATGGTTCTGGGCTTGAGAACACGCGCGTGTTGGAGCAGGCGTGTTGGGGCAGCAGAAGCAACAAGTGGCAGCAGAAAGCAGCAGGTTCAGCAGCAGTTTGGACAGCAGCAAGCAGCAGTTTCTGCAGCAGGTTCGCTTCTGAACAGCTCCCACTTCGAATGGTGTACAGGTCTCAAAATGACTCTAATGGGGCTGAAATTTGGAAGTCAGATAGAAGAGGCAGAGACGAACAACTTTGATGAAGGAAAAATTTTGATCTGAGGTCCCAATCAAGAGGTTTCGGAGCCTGCAAGCAGACGGACGTGCACAGAAAAGGAGAAGGATGCAGTCGGTGTGCGTTGGTGCTGCAGGGGCAGCAGGGATGCGTGCGCAGGGGCGCGTAGGTGCTGTAGGGGCAGGTGCGCCAAGTGAGGCTAGCGTGGGCTAGGAGCTGCGGCAGTAGGCTTGCGGCTGGAGGTTTTCGGCAGTTTTGGTGATTAGGGTTTTAGGTTTTTTTTTCTTTTTTTTTCGGCTAGGGTTAGGGCTCGTGCTGATAACGTGTTGTAGGAGAATTGTAATTGTGTTTATTATTGATAATAGGAGCCCTTTAAATAGGGAGTTACAAGGTACCCAAAAGGTAATAGAATCTGAATACAATTGCATACCTAGAACACTTTCCTATTACAACTCTAAACCTTAGTTTGTAGAGGCACACATTATGTCGACATCCTTCAACGTTAATCACATTATTTTTTATATGTCCTTTACAGTATCAGCGTGGACTACAACAAAAATTATACTAGGGGATTCCATGTGTGATTTTTTTTTTTTAATCTATACGTTAAAGAGGCGGCACTTTCAATGTATGGCGTTATTGAAGAATTCTTGCAAAGTCACAACAACATCATGCCAATAAGGAGTCTACTCAGAAATAAAGAAAATGACCAAAGGATTTGAGGAAAAATTGGGGGAAGGAGGTTATGGCGCTGTGTATAAAGGAAAGCTCTGGAGACGTCGCCTTGTTGCTGTTAAGATGTTGGGAACATCGAAAGCAAACGGGCAAGATTTTATTAATGAGGGGCTACAATAGGAAGGATTCATCATGTAAATGTGGTGCAACTAATTGGCTATTGTACTGAGGGATCAAAGCGTGCTCTTTTATATGAGTATATGTCAAATGGCTCTTTGGATAAACACATATTTCCTAAACAAGGAATCATCTCTTTAAGTTGCAGAGAAGCATTTCAAATTGCACTTGGAGTGGCTCGTGGTATTGACTACTTACATCAAGGATGTGACATGAAAATTTTGCATTTTGATATCAAGCCACACAACATTCTTCTTGATGATAACTTTGTTCCAAAGATTTCTGACTTTGGGCTAGCAAGATTATGTCCATTGGATGATAGTAGTTTAACTATGACTAGTGCAAGAGGAACCCTTGGATACATGGCTCCAGAACTGTTTTACAAAAGTATAGGAAGTTGTTTTAGAATAAAGGATTCAAGAGAGATTGATAAGAGAATTGTGTGTTCCATTATTGATAATAGGAGCCCTATATAGAGGGATTACAAAGTGCATTGCCATAAGATGCAAGGAAACCTATTCCGACTAGAACTAGAAATTTTAGAACTTTTCTCTCCTGTTTCTACTATAGAACTAATCCTAGTTTGACAAGGCACACTAATAGTCAACATTCTTCAACACTCGCCTTTGTGCTGCTCAAACTTGGTGGTGACGCTTCAATCGTTGCCTCATTAAAAACCTTGCTCGAGTGAAAAACCCTATGGGACAAAAACAATCTCGAGGAGGAGAAAAAGAGTACAACACGTCCTTCACTCTTCAAGATCGAACGTACATGTGGACATCATGCCTCCCCTAGATGTCAACAACTCTCCTTGATTACTTCAATTTTGGGAGTTCGGATAATTTTCTCAATCCGATACTTGCAACATGTTTCTCGAATGTGGATTTAGGTAACGACTTAGTGAATAAGTCCGCTACATTATCCTCTGATCAGATTTGATTCACTTCAATCTTTAGAAGTGCATGTTGTTGCTGATTGTAAAAGAACTTAGGCGATATATGCTTGGTGTTGTCGCCCTTGATGAAACCTAACTTCATTTGTTCAATACAAGCTGCATTATCCTCATAAATGCATGTAGGTTCATCTGTGGTAGACTTTAAACCACAAGTTCCTCGAATGTGTCTAATTACAGACCTTAGCCATATACATTCACGTACGGCATCATGTAGAGCAATAATCTCTGCATGATTTGAGGGAGTAGCGACAAGGGTCTGTTTTGTAGACTTCCAAGATATCGCGGTGCTTTCCATGGTAAAGACATAACCTGTTTGGGAGCGACCTTTGTGAGGGTCAGAGATGTACCTTGCATCAGCAAAACCCATCAAAACATCATTGTCATTTTGACGGAGGGGAGGAGGAAAGCGCCGGCCACCATGGAAGGCGGAGGCGTCATGGCCGGCGACCATTCCTTGGACGGCGCCACTTTGGCATATAGGGTCCGATCCCAAACGTCCATCATTCCTTTTCTCTTTGTAGGGATAACAAGCCCATATCAATCGTACCCTTTAAGTGACGAAAGATTGCCTTTACACCAGTCCAATGGCTGCGTGTTGGCGCAGAGCTATGTCTAGCTAACAAGTTCACTGCAAATGAGATGTCCGGTCTTATGCATTGAGCTAAGTACAATAATGCTCATATTGCACTTAAATAGGGCACTTTGGCCTCTAATAATTCTTCGTCCTCATCCTTTGGACGGCATGGCACTATGCCAAAAAGGCCTTCAGATGACAGAACAGTTCTGTCGTCTGAACGAACAAAAATATGTCGTCTAGTACGGTGTCGTCTCTTGGGGGCATCAAACGACAGAAGTGTTCTGTCGTCTGATTTTTCAGACGACATAAAAAAATAAAAGTCTTGTGTTGTCTGATGAATTTTGCATTTTGGGAACATTGTGATCTGTATCTTTAAAAGCATTCAAACAACAGTTTTGTATTGTCTAATAAACAAACCAACCACAGTCTTTTTTAAATACTATTGTGTGAAGCGTATTTGCAAGACTTATTTGTGTGGTCTGAATGCCCTTAAATAAGAAATATGAAGACTCGTATGTAGTGTCTTCTCTCATACAACAACAATTAAAGGTTGTGCTAATTTACTTTAAACGACAATTATCTGTGGTTGTAAAGTATTTCAGACTACAATTAAATGTCGGTCTAGGGTACATTCATACGACACTTAAGTGTTGTGTGAAAGGTCTTTTATTAGGTCTTTTATATTGTCTGTGATTAATTCCAACCACACTTATTTGTTGTTATTATACGCTTTAGGCAACACTTTCGTCTAACTTATGTTGTTGTTTTGCCATTTAGACTACAATTTTCTGTCGTCCCAATGCCAAAAAGACAATAGACTTCTAATTGTTTTTTGTGTTGATTTTATTCAGCTGCAACCACACATTTTGGTGTGCTTTGTTGTAGCTTGCAATTTGAGATAACACATATTAGTAGTCTCCTGTTACAATTGGTATGTATGTATCTGAAAATTAAAATTGCCCATTCATAAAACCATAAAATACACATCCAAAATCATTCATTGAAATTTCACTAATCCACCATTGTCTCATGTACACAAACCTAATCATGAGCATCAGTTCGAAATGGCCCATATCTACTAATTTGAATCTGCAGACAAGTCCAAATACTTAATGAAGGAAGAATTTCTACTAGACACAAGTTAAATATACGAACTAGCTAGCTGTACTATTGCATTACACCTGGTGGCTTCCCCTGGGGATCACGTAATCTCCATAATTGTCCCTTGACAGCTTCCTACACAAAAGCATGCATGATTATCACCAAAATAGGGGAGAAACAAACATAACATGTTAATAAATCTGGGAAACCATATGATGATACGGCCAATAGATCATTGGATTGACAGTGTGAGCCTGAGTCAGAACTGAAATAATGAGAGATTTGATTCAGGATCTAAGCCAGTACCACGCGGATTTGGATGCAGCCTCAATTGAGAAACAAAAGCACAAAACAATGACAGGCATGTGTGATAATGACTTGTAACTCATATACATAATCAAATGTTCAATATAATGAAAGTGAGCTAAGATGCACATAATCACCTGCTGTTTGAACTGTCAAGGGTGAAGTTGTTGGCAACTAAATTACTGCAAATAGACCCAAAGAAATTCTCAAAGTTAATGTCATCGTATAAAGTATATAAATGCAAGGACATCCTACCAAAACAAAATCGTTATGATTGCTGGAAAAACTGACACTGATAAACTAACAAATTGATATATAAAAAAGTAATGCAGTTATTAAGCTAGGAAAAAAAAAGAATCATGTTGCAAACAGAAAAATAAATATGTACTGCAATATCAGGACATACAGCTGTAAACTCGTTCCGTTGACCCAAGAAGGAATGCTCCCAACTAGATTATTGTATGATAAATCTCTGCATACATGTCATGACAAATACATCAATTACATAGTTCATAGTTTCATACAATTAAATATAATAATACCATGACCATTATCAAAATTCAGGCATTGGTCAAACCTATCGATACTCTGATATATGATTTTGCATCATATTAATTTGAAGCGATATTGTACAGTTCAGATAAAGCCGAAGTAAGTACATTATATTTATCAACAAAGAGATGACTCAGATGAGTTCATCAAATACAGAACATACTTATCAGAAAAATCAGAAAACTCCAAGTGTAATGAATTATGATGATGTTTAAGGAAAACATGCTGAAGTACTTACACATTGAGAAGAGATGAGCTTTTCAATTCAGAGAGAGCGCCATTCAACTTATTGTTTCCAAGAAACCTAATCATGAAGACAGAAATACATGCCTCAATTAGTACTTGAAGAGTACATTTAGGAGGAAAATAAAACAAGTAAGAGCTGAACAGAGTGGAATTTTACTGAGTTGCAAGCAGAGAAGAAGACCATCACTTTCTTTGATAGATTCCTCGTCAGGAAAGAATAT
This sequence comes from Rosa rugosa, assembly GCF_958449725.1. NCBI lineage: Eukaryota > Viridiplantae > Streptophyta > Magnoliopsida > Rosales > Rosaceae > Rosa > Rosa rugosa. The sequence goes on from NC_084825.1 coordinate 12,959,854, forward strand.
AGGAGAATAAAATCTCTTGGCACTTGGCACAAGACAATAGCCCTGTTGCAGTCCTATATTCGTGGCCTGTAGTGCACACAATCTTGTCAGGTTATAAAGATTATGGCTAAAATACAAGAATAAATAGGTCTATATGAGTATGAAGTGGACTTAATATTTAGTGTGGAATCCAAAAGACCAGTTGGATTCCTACCTTAGTTCTCCCATCATCCACATCTATATACATAGGCGTTGTCTGGAAGGAAAAGTCAGCAAGATCTTCAACCTACAGGTTTAATGGGAAAAGTATTAATATATATAAGAAGTAACTCATGTAACATATGGGCAATCCAGTCATGTAAAGAAGAGACAAAAACAGTTTAAAAACTACTGAACTATGGCAGCATATTAAGTTAATAAGTTATGCTAAAACAATGAAAAATAATGTGGAAAGCAAGAGATTGACTAACTGCTATGAGTTTGAGATATAATGCACAAACCTTCTTAGTCTGGGTTGCAGAAAATAAAGCTGTTTGCCTATTCTGCACATTCAATAGAAACTTGATCAGCTAATGCATATAACAAGGTTAAAGTCCAATTGCAATTGCAACAAAAACCATAAAAGAAAAAAAATCATAAAAGTTATTTTGAACTGCTGCAGTCCTGCTACTAGAAAAAAAAAAACAGAAACATATGGATGCATCATGGTTCATACTTGATGTCACTTCTTAAGTTGAAATACTACCCAAGTACCCAGTTTGCTCAAATTATTTTTCTGTTAAAGAATATAACAAAATATATTAAGACGGTTAATGCAAGCTGTATAAACTCTGCAAAGGCAAGATATAAGTACTAAATCAGTTCAGACAAATATTATCTGTTACAAGTTATCATCCAGACAGTACAAAAGCACAGTGTATGGGATTCAGGAACGCATTCAAACAAATGAAATACATTGAACTTCAAACTACATGAGGGATAGCAATACATATGTAAATGGCATCAATGAATCTCAAAAAAGGTTTAATCAGTACCTAAAGGGTAATTAATAATCAACCCAAATGGTACAAACGGCATACATATATTAGAAACAAAATATACCCAAATGGTACAAATTGCACACTTGTATTAGAAACAAAATCCCTCAAAATCAGAAACATAAGTTTGCTTTAATTTTGCTTCAAACCTATTCAATTGAAACTACTAAGAAATTATTATTCCATTGAATTCCATTTGTAAAGAACTCAGCAAATGCATCGCCAATAATTCAACTGGCCCTGTTCATTGAAACAAATAGGTTTCACACGCATAAAAGGATTTGTCTTAAAGTTATACAGATAAGGCTTTGAACTACTCATAAACCAACAATGTACCCGTGAGTATATCTGGCAAAGAGTGTCTGTGAATGAATACGTCACTAGCAGAACATAAACTAAACTACATATTCATTTATTCTCACCTACACAACACTCAATGAGAAGATGTTGAGCATCTCCTGCGACGCGTACATCTGGAGGCAACATCTCCTTAATGATTTTGGTCATGCTTTCTGTGAAGAAACAGTGAGCTAGTTTACATCATTCAGTATTCAACTTGAATATGAGAACTAATAAGGTGTAACACATAAATGCTGATGCCCTGATTTGAAATTAAACCAGTAAAAGTTCCAAGCATGCTATAGAAAATATTTGGAAACCTCCAAGATATTTGATTGAGGAATCGTTTAATCTATATAGTTAAAAAATGCACCGAGTGAAGTATAAAAGGTAGACATAGAGTGAAAACAAAATTGCAACCAAAACCAATGAGCAAACCATGTAGATCTACTTAAACATCTCTTAGGCTTCAACAGTCCATGTCCATCCAATTAAAACTACAGGGCAAATCCATCGAATTCAAGTGGGAAATACATGACGCAGTTTGAATCAAGAAAGTGGGAAAGCTATGAACTGATACATGTTTGGCCAAACCAAACTCAGTTGTCATATCAAAACAGCCGGAGTTAAGATTGCTAGGATTCAATTGATGGTTTGGAATATTTCTGGAGTTCTTCGTGGACACAGAGACCAGAAAATCCTGTTAAGAATCCAAGGGGTCCTCTTAATCTTAGAGTTCTGCGAGTATGATGTCTATCTTTGGTGAATGAAATCATAATATCTGTGTGACTATTCTGTGTACCATTACAGTTTACAGATGCTTTCTCTTTACCTTGCATATATGATGAACAAACTAAAATAACTTGACAAGGTAAACTTACGTAGTAACCAATGTTTTAAAACGCTGAGGCGTAACCCGAGGCGTTTTCGGGAGAGCCTCAACAAGGCGTAAGCCTCAAGGCATAAGGCGTAAGCCTTGCATCATAATAATTAAGTATATATTAAAGAAAAATTTAATAAAACATATGTATATAGAAAAAATAACAACTAATTATGTATATAGAAAAATAAGTGTTTGAATTGTAGTGTGCCACTAATTACGTTAACAGGTATGAAGTATTTAGGAAAGGTGGAAGACCAATAGATATATAACGATAAACCATTATAATCTTTCAAAAAAACATAATAATCTTTCAGATGTAATTTGGTTGTTGATTGGAGCTTAATCAAATCTGTATTACTTGATGGTATATATGAAGAGGTATTATATAATCTGCACCAAAGCTGCTTCTCCACGTCCTCAATTAATTAAGTCATCTTATGCTGTTCTGACGGGCACAACTCGATCATAAGCTCTCTCTCTCTCTCTCTTCGGTTCTACCCCTTTATCTTAGTCTCTGTCAAGATTTGGTGCAGAACTCATCTACCATCCTTTTTTTTTTTTTGGGCGTACGCCTCCATCATGTTTTTCACGCCTCACCACGCTTTTCACGCCTTGAAGTACGCCTTATGCGCCTCTACGCCTTGTGATGAAATCTGACGCAAAATATATACAAAATACCGTTTTTTGTGCCTCAGGCGCGCCCTAGAGCGCGCTTTTTAAAACACTGGTAGTAACTAATAAAGATCATGGTAATAGTAGTAATAGTGAAACGATAATCAAATGTGCAGTAAAACATTGACAGATTTCACAACATAAAGTCTACTAGTGAAGTTTAATCTTGAAAGCCCTACAGCCAAATGACATGATATATTCTCAATTAAAACACAACTTTCATTAATCACTTGTCTAGTTAGAAATCAGAAGAGTCACTCACAATTGGAAAACAACTATAGATACTGAACAGCCCGAATGGAAACCCTTCACTTCTGAAATCTTCCTCCCTTTGCCTTCCCACAGTTCAGTTTCAAGAGCAGCAAAATCAAACTCCCATTCTCCTTCGTTCATATGGTACAAGAATTTCATGATCAATGTATAAGTGTACAAATTACAAAAGTATCACCATTGTAACAGAACAAATTGAAAAGAAGGAATTACCAGTTCCATGGAGACTATAGGTGGAATTGGATGAAAGTGGCCCGACATAGGTCTACATGGTAACAAGCTTCCCTATTTTCTTACTCTCATTCTTTCTGATTTCACTTTTCACTTCCCAATCTGCTACCCAAAAGAAAAGAAGAAGAATCAATATCATAATTTTTTGCTCAGAGATTAATGGAGAGATAACCCAAAAGCCAGTCTCCATGTAAACCCCACAAGACGCAAGGCCCCATTCATCAATCTACAGAGCTATGCAACCATATCATACACTTGCAATTTGAATAAAAGAAACCCAGTTCTAGTCTGAGAAGAATCAGCCAAAACCAAGCTTAGAAATAAAAACCCATATAGCATAATTGAGCAAGAGACCAATAAAGACACAAACTTGCCTTTTGAAGCAAAACACTAACAGAATCTTGAAAACAGAAATTCTCAAGTCAAAATTGAATGAATCAGACCAATTTAAGAATAAGAAACAAGAATGACGAAACCCATATCTCAAATTTGCAATCTAAACACCTGAAATTATCATACAATCGTGAATTAAAAAACAAATTCTATAACAACCCTAAATCAGATGGATACCTTAGATTAGGCAGCTGGATTCGTACATAGCTGAGAGGCCAATCAACGCCTGCTGAATCGAGTATGAGATCTTGCCCTTCTATGAGCAGACAAGGATTTGAGAGAGCGTCGTACTCGTAGCCCAGCGATTCGAGTACCCAATCCAAAGCCAAAGACGAACCCAAAACCAAGTTGGGGTTGGTGGCGGTGGCGGAGGTCGCGGTCTCGCAGCCGTAGGTGATTCGAGACACAAGAGCCACCACCATTAAACATTATTTGCAATTCGCTCACTCCCTCAAAACTCAATCCACTCACTCCTAAGTCACAACTCACAACAAAACCTTTTCAACATTCGTCCCCCTCAAATTGGACGGCGGGGAGGGCGTGAGGGTGGCGGAATTGGACAGCGGAGATGATGGGTGGGGAGAATCGGTGGTGGGGAGTGGGGGAGAAGTGAGGGAGCGGAAGAGAGAGGGGAGATGAGAGAAGAAAAGATTGGATTTTAAGAGATAGACACGAATATAGAGGACTGATTTCACAGGCCAGTCTCACGCTCCTTTTCAGTCCTCTGATTTCCAACTGATTTCACGGTTCTGGGGACTGGATCTGAACAAAATTTCCAAATTGAGAGATTCTAGGGATTTTGGGTTTCGGGGAAGCAAACGAGAGGTGGAGAGAGAAAATGGGGATTTTATGTGGCTGAAAGAGTGAGCCGAGATGGGAAGGAGTAAATGTGTAGTAATGCCAAAAACGACTTGGGAATAAAAAAAAACTGAAACTCACCTTCTTTACACAACACAATTGTGTTGTCTGAGTATCACCCGCATTGACTAGTCAGCTAAGGTCTCGGTATTTTGAGAGGGAAAGGACTATAACTTTTTGGAGGGAATTCCAAATATTCTCTTAGGGTTAGATTTGAAATATCCCCATATTTTACAACAACATATAAGTGTTGTCTGTATCTAACCATATTTTTAAAATGAAACGATCTTTGAGATAGGAAATCATCATCTTTTACAACTACACAAATGTGTCGTCTGAATGCTCACCATTTTTTCAAATTGAACGAGTATGGTTTTAGTCTATATTCAGACAACACAAAAAAAAAATTATGTCGTCTGAAAAACTCAGACGACATAAAACAAAACTTATGTCGTCTGAAGTGTGTCGTCTGAAGCACATTTTGGCATAGTGTGGATCTTTTCGAGACTCAAGACTACAGCCAATCATGGGAGTACTCACAGGCTTTACTTTATCTTCATTAAAACGCCTTAGTAATTTCTGAGTATATGCTGACTGATGGATCAAAATTCCATCACTACTACGGTGCTCGAGTTCTAAACCAAGGCAAAACGTGTTTTCCTAAGATCTTCCATCTCAAATTAGGATTTGAAGTAATTTGCAGTTTCCTTTAACTCATCTAGAGTTCCAATTAGGTTCATGTCATCAACATAAACTGCTATGATTGCAAATCCAAGACTTGTTCTTTTAATGAACACGCATGGGCAGATTTCATTGTTGATATATCTCTTCCCAATCAAGTAGTCACTTAGACGGTTATACCCCATCCGTCCGGATTGTTTCAATCCATATAATGAACGTTTTAATCTTATTGAACATTTTAACTTTTTATACCAGCAAATTTCCCAATAATAACCTTATTTCAAACCTAGCAAAACTTCATCGAGATGAAGATTAACAAACCCAGCAAACTCTTCTGTTCTAAAACGAAGAAGACCAATCCTATATCTACCTTCCAAATGCTGATATGTTGGGCATTTCAAGTTTTGATTGGAGAATGAGGGCAATAGTATTTTGGAGGAAATCATATGGCACGAGGACACAAAGTTGCAAGGGTACACTATGCCTTAATCTTCCTTACCTACCTCTTCATTTCAGCATCAAATCCATCTCTCCCCAATCTTTTCATCTCCCCCATCCTCTTCACCACCACAGACAACCCAGTACCCATCACATCCTTTTAAGCTGACCCCCAATCCTCCATTTCCCAAAATCTCCGTTGTGGCCTTCATCAAATCTGGCAACCCAAACGTGCCTCCCTGATCATTCACTATCAACAACGCATTCGCTACATTCTTCCCGCTCTGCGAACCCTTTTTGGAATCCCAAGTTTCTTGCTCCATGTTTTCCTTCTCAAGAACACTAAAATGTTCCTCCCTCCATTGTCTCTTTTGTCTAATATTTGCAAACTTTTACTTGTTTTTTTGTGTTAAAATTGGGGGTTTTGAGGTTTTTGAAATACCCAATTGGAGATAGCCGAGTAATTAAATCAAATAATGTGTTGTTGAGTTTTTGTGCTTATGGTATTGGTAATCTGACTGTTGGGTTTGTAATTCTTCATCTTTGCTGGGTTTAATTAAACATATGGCACGGGTATTATTGGAAAATTGCTGGGTGTAAAAAATTTGCTGGGTATAGTTAGATATTTATTAGAATATTTCTAATGGCAGGTGCGATTTATCCTTAGTTTCTTTTTCTAAAAGCAATCTTGATTATATATTTAATTTAAGGAAACTTTTTTTTTTTTTTTTTTTGAGAAGAAGATTTAAGGAAACTTCATTCTTTCAAAGAGATAAGAAGTCATAAACGGTTGAATAATTGATCTTTAGTGTAATTCTAGCACGGGACTAAATTATTTTCCTTTACAGTGTCTGTGTGGACTGCAACAATAACTATATTCGGAATTCCATGTGTGGTTGTGTTTCTAATCTTGAAGTTGAAAAGACGACATTTATCAATGTACAGTGTTATTGAAGAATTCTTACAAAGTCACAACAACCTCATGCCTATACGGTACTCCTACTCCAACATCAAGAAGATGACCAAAGGATTTGAGGATAAATTGGGGGAAGGAGCGAGGTTATGGCTCTGTTTATAAAGGAAAGCTTCGGAGCGGTCACCTTGTTGCTGTTAAGATGTTGGGAAATTCCAAAGCTAATGGGCAAGATTTTATGAATGAAGTTGCTACCATTGGAAGAATTCATCATGTAAATGTGGTGCGACTATTTGGCTATTGTGCTGAGGGATCAAAGCGTGCTCTTATATACGAGTACATGTCAAAAGGGTCTCTTGATAAACACATATTTCCTAAGGAAGGATTCATTTCCTTAAGTTGCAGGGAGGCATTTGAAATTTCACTTGGAGTGGCTCGTGGCATTGATTATCTGCATCAAGGATGTGACATGAAAATTTTGCATTTTGATATCAAGCCACACAACATTCTTCTTGATGATAACTTTGTTCCAAAGATTTCTGACTTTGGGCTAGCAAGATTATGTCCATTAGATGACAGTAGTTTAACCATGACTGCTGCAAGAGGAACCCTTGGATACATGGCTCCAGAACTGTTTTACAAAAATATAGGAGGTGTCTCGAGCAAAGCTGACATCTATAGTTTCGGAATGTTGCTGATGGAAATTGCAGGAAGAAGGAAGAACGTGAATGCTGGTGCAGCCCATTCGAGCCAAATTTACTTTCCTTCATTGAGACATAGACATGGGAGATACCACTGAGGACGAAAAGTTAATAATAAAAAAGATGGTTATCGTTGCATTGTGGTGCATACAAATGAAGCCTAGTGATCGTCCTAATTCAATGAACAAAGTGGTAGAGATGCTTGAAGGAGATATTGAACGCCTTCAAATGCCCCCAAAGCCTCTCCTATATCCAGAACACAAGTCAATAGTGGATGATGAAGACAATTCAGATGCACCATGGTCATCGACACTGTCGGGTCATGATTCTATACAGTCGGCTATCTTACTTCAAAATGAAGATGAAGTGATATAGTATTTGTTTGAGTGGTGGTTGCTATTAGTATATTACCAATCTGGGAGGAATGTTGTTGTAATAATATTGGACAGTATATCATATAGTTTCTGATGGCTACTTTAAAATTTAAGTTTTGCTTTGAGAATTGCATGATGCAGTGTTATATGCATTAGTTTGTTGTCCTTACATAGTAAAGTGCACTTTGGAGACTAGCCAGACCAGACAGACAACATTTTATTGTCGGATCATACGTTTCAGAACTATTTGTTGACCACTTTTGTTTCTTGCGCTTTCTTTGTTGATCAATTTTGGGGAGAGGCGACAATTAGTTTCTTGTTGGATTTTTGGTGTTCCCATATAAATTGTACATTCTAGCAATTTATCTTTTTTACTAGACATAATTTGCTTTTGCTTTTGGTAGCTCAGCTACAACTCATCCCAGATTTAGATCACTCAATTTTAACTATGTCATTCTCTTTAGTCATTTTCTGTTATACATAGCAGCAACGGGATATTTTTTTTTTGTTCATTAAGCAATACTAGGGGACAGATTCGAGCTGCAACTAGGTAGGAAAAATTGTTCTTAACCACTAGCCCAACAGGAGATGTAAATAGTAGTGTTTGGTCGCAAGTTGCTTTGGAACTCTCATCCAAGTTCCAGCTATGTATACAGAGTCATCACATGTGCCGTACAGATGTGCACAACTTAAATCCGCAATGAAACAGTCGAGAATGTTATGAACACAAAGAATTCACTCAATCGAGCATCACTGCACCATCCAATTTCATTAAACTTCCGTAAATACCTGTAACCTTATAATATATGAAACGTGTTCTAGAACCTATTTAGGATCTAAGAAACCAAGAGAGAGAAATCCATCAGAGGTCAGATTAATCAAAGGCCTACCATAACTATTACTTCCAGAAGATAACTGTGAGCAATATTACAAATTGTACCGAATTCTAAAACATACATTAAAAATTAAAAAGGAGGGTCAATCCACCACTATCTAAGGGTGCCATATTCCTCATACACTGATCAAAGAGTCAAAGTGCAGAGGCTAACCTCTCTGCCATTGTCAGCAAAAGCTACCTCTGGAAATGGATGTTAGCAAATGCTATAGGAAAAGAACTTCCAAGTCCTCATCGGGACTAGTGCATAGGCCATTTCATCTCCAACGAATAGGTCACTATTCGAGCTTTTGTATACTTTTATTTGAACTTTCCTCCATGAGCCTCCACTTGATATTGATCTCAGTAGCTTATTTTGGGGCAATAATCCCCCATCAAGTGAAGGTTAGCCCTCTTCGTCATAGTCTTCCTCATCCTCGTCCAGCCTTTTGCTCATTTGTGCAAGTTGAAGAGGGTCAATGGCCATTTTGTCCACGTCTGAAAGAGACCATCCTGGGTATTCTTCATGTTTAGTCTCAGAAGTAGGTGCAGCGGATGAGGCTTGGGCTGCTGCCGCGGATGAGGCTTGGGCTGCTGCCGCTGCAGCTTTTGTGTCCTCATTCTCGTGTACATCAGCATTCAAGTCAAAATTTCGAACTGTCGGATCAGAATCATCAGGGACACTTACATTTTCCTTCAATAACTCCTTTGACTCAGAAACATCGTCCACCGCCATAGCAGGGTTTATATTAGGTTTGCTGCTCTGCTGAAGAGATGTGCAGGGTTCAGATTCAGTCTCATGATGCACAGGCTCTCTTTCAGTAGTTCGAGCACCGCGTCCACGGCCTCGTCCCCGACCCCGTCCTCTTCCCCTGCCACTACTGCTTCCATGGCTCACCTCAAGCTGCAGGAGTGAAAAGAAGATTCTGCCATCAGTCAAATATTTTGCATTCAACTTACATGCAAGTTATCAGATAAATCAACCCAAGTAGCAAATCCATATAAGAACTCATTTACAGATATTCATATTTCCTAAAGAAGCCAAAAGAAATGTAGCGGTTGAACTTTTTCCAGTCATGAAAAAAAAAAAAAAAGTATCATAAAAATCAAAGAGATCTCAGTAACTCAGAAGTCAATTTAACGAGCAACAAAATTTGTATAATATGAAGAGTTCACAAACTTTGCATGTTGATATATGGAATGTTAAAAACATAAAAGGAACGAATTACGGGAGCTATAAGTTACCATCTTGCTCCTCTTCAACTCCTCGTCACTGTCAATGCATTCATCACCTGGTGGTTTTCTAAGAGAGAGAGAGAAGAAGAAGAAGAAGAAGAATAGATACATAAAGTAGATTCAATAGTTTGCCAAGAAAAAAAAAACAACAAGAAGATGATTAGACTCCACAACTGCATATATTAATTTATGGAATGGCGAAATAACAAAGTAGATAATCTATACCTTCTCTTTGTGATGGCTCGATCATCAGCAGCAGCATCAGAATGACCATGACCATAGTCAGGCACCCTACTGACAATGTCCCTTAGAAAATCAAACACATTGTAGCTCTGTACACAATGTTTTCTGCAGTTGAGGTAGAGTAATTAGTCATGAAAACTCTAATAAAAACATAATTGCAAAAATAATATACAGAAAGTTTATGCCAGTTCATGTTCCATAAGATCCAGAAGTTCACAAATATTGCTCATGACAATTAAATGATAGGAATTTATCTCATTACAGGGCAACTGCATAACCTTTTAATTCTTTTCTTCCGGCCAAACACATGACCATAAAGCTGAAAATGTAATATCCCTTGGTCGATGTACTTACTTATCTATACATAAACTGGACCACCTAGATTTGGCTACGGATAAGCGGACCACATGATAACTAATATTTGATTGAGTGCAATGTTGCTTAACAGTTGGACAATCTTAGTTCAATTTTAAGACGCATCAGGTGATAAACATAAGGTATTAAAAAAGCAGAAGGAAAAAAAAAAAAAAAAGGCAAAGCCTCCTAGATTGCTCCATAAGTTGATAGTACATGCCTTTTCCTAGACAAAGTCTACCCCTAATAGAAAACAAAAACACCAACATTTTTCAACCAACTGTATCCCCCATAGAGAACCCTTTTTAACTTAATTGTTGGTATCCCGGTCCTTATATGTTAGAGATATACTATTTTTCTTTAACAACCGAAAGCCACTGTTTCTCTACACCTTTTAGTTTGTTATATTAGATTTGAACTATAGGTAACCAATAGACTTTACTAGAGCACATTGGGTAGACAGTTTGTTCATAGACAATGAACCTTTTTCACTTTAAAATTCTCTGTTAATCCAAATAAAAGAATAAAGAAAAAGTATAGCTCAATCTTTCACTTACAGATGCACTGAATTCATGGTTTTAGCTCCTCTTTGGAGAGTTATCTCGTATGTACGGTCACAAAGGTCTTGTAAAAATAACTCTAATGCTTTAGCTGCATCAATATTCATGAAGAAAATTATAAGCAACACAAGAAATAAATAACATAAAATGAAAAGAACCCAGCATGCCCTAGAAAATCAGAGCAACTTACAAACTAAAACGGGCACTGCTAATGCTATCTTGCCAACATCCTCATCAGCTTGCATAATTTTTTTGATCCGGGCCTGCATAATTTAATCTTTGATTAGATTGGGCTATATTAAAGGGCCTCATGGAATAGAAGGGGTGAAATGCATGTAAAACTTTAAAAAGCAAACTAAAAACAAGTAGCTGCTCCTACAGCATTAGGGAGCTTCTTTTAAGCCAGCCCACAAAAGAATAATTCCACCTCGGAATTCAATAAACTAAACCTTTAAAAAGCAAACTAAAAACAAGTAGCTGCTCCTACAGCATTAGGGAGCTTCTTTTAAGCCAGCCCACAAAAGAATAATTCCACCTCGGAATTCAATAAACTAAACCTTTTTGTGATTCATCCATCATAGGAAGCATAAGGAAAACATGTACTTATTTTGATAGACAACTAACTTCCTTTGAAAAGAATTAATACGATACATAGGACAGGAAGTCCCCTCCAAAAACCAATTAACACAACAGCATTCCAATCATACAGCATTGCATGAAAAGAATAGGATAGTCCCACGTCAAACTTTATAAAATGGACTACAAAGAGGTTGCATGCTCAGCCCAATACCTTGATCTGGCGGGATGAGGGTACAGCAGCCCTGGTGGGATTTAGCTTGATTCAATCATAAATGTTGTAGCAGTTTTCAAAGATGTTCCTAGAAGGATCTAAAGGTTTGGTCAATGTGTCCTTCATTTAGGAGTCAAGTCATGCTTGGATGACAAATTAGTCATTAAAGCTGATATTTAACTTATGTCTTGTAAAGGGTGACTAGAAGGTTCTAGTGGGTCTCTACAGTCTACTTAAAGCATGTAACTGTGTCATTTTGGGAAATGAACAGTGTTATTAATTCACTAATAGAGGTATGAGTGATCTATACCAAACCTATTTTTCCTGCTCTCAGTCTCTGTTGTTTTCTAGCATCTTAAGTTTTATTGCATAAACTTTAGTCCTATCCCTATCTGTTCTATATCAGAATAACCCCTAAGTTCAGAACAAAACTGAACTATCTGCCCAAGGGGACGCCCAAAAACGAACTTTCTCCCACAAATATATCCACCTCTTCATTCCTTGCACGCTGCAAAATCCTTCTATTCCTCTCCCCCCACAACATCCAAAAGATTGCTAACACAGCATATTACTCCAGTACCACACATCTAATTTCTACACCAACACATTTGTACCACTCCATAACACAACACAAGAATCTGAATTGTTTCAAGCTCACTTGGATCACCCTAAGGGAATAAATACTTCCAGTCAAGCCTAGACAAGGACTTCTCTCATCAGTTGAACCCATACATATTGTCAGCTATCTCAAAGTAAGTGCCAATTCATAAATAAATCATATAATGAAAATGAAAACACTTGTGCCAGTTGGAGTATTGGAAGCCAGACTGCTCCTTGGCTGTAAATTATCAAACACCAAATACAAAGGAAGGATCTTGCCTTACAGATTTACATAGTAGTAATTTGAGAAAATAAAGAGTTGGTAGAAGGAAGCAATAGATGACAAAAGCAAATGTTTAAGAGTGATGTCTCTGGGAGAAGATATATCTCTATCCCTCTCTGTTTCTCCTCTTTTCTTACAATTTATAAAAGGAGAATCTATAAGTGGCTACTATCTTTCCTACTGCTCCGATGAAGCACCACAAAAATCAGTGGGCTTAAGAAAGCAGAAGCACAAATTGAAGAACTAGTCAGTGACAATATCACCTGCTAACACCAACCAAAGCCCATGATTCATGATACAATCTTATGTACATATTAAAGCTCAGTTCGTTCACATTTCAATATTTTCCCACAACTTATACCATGCAAAATGCCACAAAACAGATGTCCAATCTTGGTCTCCAAACAACAGGCAGCATTCCAACTGTTAATAAAGAGCAACGCTGCCAAAATTACCAAATCCTATTTCATACATGTCTACTTCCAATCACGAAGTTTACAATTGGCAAGTATCGAAGATGTTTCTTGGTTTTTTGTTCCAAACATTTTAATACATGAGATCTACACACCCGATCCCAAGTCCTGTCCAACTAAACCCACAATCAGAGCTATCCACCAACTCATGAACTGTATGGATTACATACTAAATGAGAAAGAAAGTCCAAAACTCATTCTTTCCTTTTATTTTCACAACCAATAATTCCCAATACTCATCCAGACGAAAATCAACAAAACCAGATCAGATTCTATTATAAGGACATCACAATTCAACGCACTCATGAGCTCATCTTGACCCATAAATAAAACCCACATCATCAGAAAAAAAAAAAAAAAAAACCAATTCCCTATATATCCCAATTGACTTTAACCCTAACCAAAATCATCCATAAAAAATAAATAAATAAATAAATAAAAACAATCCCAAAACCAGATCAAAATTCCAGTCACCCAATTCCTACCCAAATTCCAATCACAACAAACAAAGACACATCATCAAATCAAAAACCCATCAACACCCAGAAAAAATTAAACTCGAATCAACGAAATTCGCTACCAATTCAAACATTTCCCCCCTTTTTGTGCTTAAATTCCGCAGCAATCAAAGCAAATCAGAAACTCAAATTGAGGAACAAGCAAGAGTGAGGAGGCAAAAGAAACTTACAGCAGGGAAACGCGTATCGAGCTTCTTCCTCATGGCGTCGTCAGATTTGAAGAAACATTAATTAAATCAAAACCAAATCAAATCGACAAAAACGTCCGAAAAGGGAATCGAATTTTTTTTTTTCAGAAGCGCAAAAATGATTGCCACCATGAAACCCCCCCCTCTCCGCTCTCCAGATCCCAAATTTTTATAAAAATTAATTTTAATTAAAATTATAAAAAAAAATAATAATAATAACACCAAAGAGATAAAAACCAGGGGTTTGGTTCCAACAGAATATCCGTCCTTACGACTTTGACGAAATAAAAATAAAACCAAAAAAATAAAAAGTCGTCTGTTTATTCCACGTGTTACGTTTTGATTGGGGGTTGAGCAGACTCGGGATTATTCTCGGGACAATGCTAACCTCTCAATTCTAACCGGTGTAAACTACAGCCGTTGGTTTGCTAAAAAATGAAAGTTGCAGCCGTTAGGATCGTGACACATGAGTGACATTTATATTCTACTAGCCACATTTTTTTTTTTGGTACATAGTCTCATCCCTCAATTTTATATGTTTTTATGTCATTTTCTTGTTTATTTTAATAACGTTTTTAGATAAATTTAGGGGGGTGAAATTTGCACCCCCATATTTGCAAACCACACCCATTTTCATTTGCACTTCCTAAAATGCCCTCAAAAGACAAAAGTCAGTTTTCTTTTCTTTTCTTTTTGGTTCTTTTCTTCTCTCTCTTCTCCCGACAACAATCTCCCTCTTCTCTCTTTCTTCTCCAGGCACCGACCTCTTCTCCATTGAAACACACAAACTCACCATCAAGTTTGTATAACCATGGATTACTCCTACACACAAACCCCTCAACCTGACCCTAACCAATACCAACACCCATACCAATCCCAACCTCAACAACCACCACCACCATATGACCCTTCAACAATTCAACCCTATGATCCTCACTCATACTATTTCGATCTCATGGAGGAAGCCGGTGATTGGATTAATGTATTAGTTGCCACAACATATCAGGAGGCATGTGTATTTGAGATAAAGGTTGGTGATACAAAAGATGCTGTTTTAAGTTCTGATGTCAAGGACTCGTGCCCCATGGCTGCCAAGTGGGAAATTCTAGAGGACCACACACCATTTTTTCCAGCATTCTCTTCTCTGATTTCAAAAATGAACTTGTTCTCTTTGGATGTGAAAAACACGGAGACAGCTAAACTAGGGAATCTTCTGGGTGACTGCCATCTTGTAAACTTTGGTACAACTGCTTTGATTGCTCTTGTTTCGGGTATTAGTAATGGAGGTACAGAGAAACTTTTGGCTACTCCAGAAAGTGAATTGAGGCAACTAACCCCCAATTGTACCAAGAACCCACTTCGATTCATCCTCCCGGCGTCCCGATTCCGGCGCCGCCGCCGTAGACGTCGGATTCCGACACGGCCCATTTGCAGAATGCGTATTATGGACAGGGTTGTGGATAATCAGCACCAGCAGCCAATCAATTCGGGTTCGGGTTCGAGTCAGGCACCGGTTTCAGCTCAATTTCCCCCCAAATTTTCTCCGAAACCAAACAGATTCTCCAAATTGAAACGAAAAACGAGAACGAAGAGATCGAAATAGTGACCTGAAAGGCTTTGTTTTCGATTTCGAGTTGGCGAACTCGGTTCTCGCAATCGTTGGCGGCGGCGGACGCGTCGGCGGTCTGCTTGGAGCGGCGGTTGGCCTTCTTCATCATCTGTTGTTGGAAATTGGATCGATTAGTGAGAAGGAAGCGAAAGTTGAAACCCTAATGGAGACGGCGAAGGCGGTAATGGACCGGTGCCTGGAGAAGAAAGAGAGAAGAGGGAGATTGTTGTCGGGAGAAGAGAGAGAAGAAAAGAACCAAAAAGAAAAGTAAAGAAAATCTGACTTTTGTCTTTTGAGGGCATTTTAGGAAGTGCAAATGAAAATGGGTGTGGTTTGCAAATATGGGGGTGCAAATTTCACCCCCCTAAATTTATTGTGAGTGCTTTTTTATTCTAAAGAGTATTTTGGATATTTTAATATTGAATAGTCTTTTGACGCCAAATTCTTTCTTTTACATCCAAAAAAAAGATACGAAATTGTATCTTGCAGCTCATGAACAGAAGAATACAAGAACTAATCAGACTACTGAATCAGGGCCGGTCCTGAGGTTTTAATGGTCTGAGACAAAAAATTAAAATGTGGCCTCTACACAGACACCCATGTACATACACATATTTGCACCAAATAATAGTACAAAATAATCTATTTTGAATAAAAATAAATATAGAATTCATAAGTGATTGCCAAAAAAAAAAAAAAAAGTGAAAGAGGAAGCAAGGTTCGAATTTGCACCAAATAATAGTACAAAATAATCTGTTTTGAATAAAAATAGATATAGAATTCATAAGTGATTGCCAAAAAAAAAAAAAAAAAAAGGAAGTGAAAGAGGAAGGAAGGTTCTAACTGGGCCCAACAAAAATTGAATTAAAAAAAGGGGAAAAGAAAGTAGCAAAGTTCGAACCTTGGTTAGGGAGGAAGTGGATTAACAGTGCTTCCACTGAAGCAACACGCTTGTGCGTGCATTTAGAAGCAAAAACGGAATATATACCTATATAACATATATACAGAACTAAATTTTCAGAGGCCCCCGGGAACCGGTGGCCTGAGACATCCGCCTCAGGCGGCAGCCCTCAGGGCCGGCCCTGTACTGAATGGATAGGTCAAATTGGATGTTGATGGTGCTAGAGCTAATTCAAATGGGGAAATAGGAGCTGAAGGGGTTCTTAGAGATCAATATTGTTACTGTACTGGATAAGTGGATATATGGATTTGCTACTCATATTGGGCAAAGTCAGGTTTCGGAAGCTAAGACATGGGGTATGTTACTGCATGAGATTACAAATGGCTGTTGATCTTGGAATGGACAAAGTGGCCATGGAATGTGATTCTAAGTGTTGGTTAATCTGATGAATAATTGAGTTGACGAGTTGCACCCTTTTGAAGACTGTTATCAACTTTTGCCTCATCTTCAAAGTAGCTTCTCCGAGTGTGTTATTAGGCGCCATGTGTTTCGACTTTCGAGAAGTTAATATGGTAGCGGATGCCTTTTCAAGATACAATTTATTTGCTGAGATTGGTGTTATCTACTTCGAGCAACCTCTTCCACAAGTTACTAACCTTGTGTTAGATGACTTGTGTGAATTTCTTAAATATAGGAAAGTTGTAACATGGTTGAGTTTGTTTTGGTATTCTTTTTTTACTTTCCTTTTCAGCCTTTTGGACCCCATCTATGCAAAAAAAAATTAAATAAAAAATAAAAAAAATCATACACATAAAAATTACATTTGTGATATTTAGACAATAACAACGACATGACCTGTCCCGAATTTCACCTTGAAATTCGAGGTGGCACTGCGGGGCCCACCTTAAGAATAACTCTACCAAAAATTCGGCAGAGTCACTCCTAAAAATAGACTACCCAAGATCAGTAGAAAGCACACTTCTAATAAACCAACTTTATTCTCCTAGAGCCACGTACCCTGCTCCCCACATCCAAACAACTCCACAATTTGATAAAATAAAACAACAACTCAAATACAGATATCCCAACAAAAAGATCTACAAATTAAATTACATCAACTCCTCGTAGTTGGATCATAAACCCTGAATGAAATACTATGAATTTAAATAACATCCCCAAGGTAGTTAGAGCAATCTAAAATAAGAAACTGAAATAACAACTGGTAGGTTAAACAGGTAACCTACAAATAAGATGACAGCAGCAGATACAGATACTATGCCTCAACTCCTACTAATGCCGAATAGTAACACTGCGAACTGGACATTTGAAACCAAAGGGCCCAGGGGAAAGTATATAAAAACGTTGGAGTGAGTGGACAAAAATAAATACTGTAATATAAGAAATTAAAGAGTGGTTTATACTTTCCCACAATTTGAATTAGTTTTTAAACCTTAATGTTTTTAAACCTTAATGCATGCAAGTGTTTAAGAATGTAAATCAAAAGACAAAACTGACTAGCCCTGCTAGCCAAAACTAACAAGGTATAAGTAGGGGAAGACGATAGACATACGAGTGAGCCTCTCAGGCTCAGGTGATAGCCTCTCAGGCTAAAGTACTCCCATACTCCCGTATATACCCTTAGCCACTAAGGCTAATAGGATACTAGGCTTCATAGTTACCGCCACAAAGGCAACAACCCAGCGCCACAAAGGCGGACAAGCTTCCGTGATCCAATCACATCGCCACAAAGGCGGACAACATGCTAGCATGATAATATAATCACCTTAGGTATGGCATAGGAAAAACATAAGAAAACCAAAAACAGTAAGACTTCCCCAACTCTATAAATAAAAGCACGGGTACGGTTCCCAACCGCACTTGGAAAATCTCGTGATAAAATGAATAAATCAATGGTGTGTCCCACACGTCAAAATATTCTCAAATCAATAAACAAATAAGCAAAGAAGTTCATAAATTCCAACAATGTCCACATTTTGAAAGATTCATCGGAAAGCTCCAAAATAATTTTAAAATTAACAAGCCATTTCAAACATTTCGAAAAATAATAACCGCAAGCCAAAGTAAATATACCAAACGTATAGTTCATATTCCGAAACCAAAATATGATCTCAAGTAAATAAAACCATTATTTATGAAACGAATTATTGCATGCATATATTTTAAAATAAAGTGTCCACTCACAATATACGGCTAGTCCTGCCGTCAATCAAAATCCTCCTCAAGTGGAGTCTCCTCACGTCCTGTACAAAGCGGTAATCATAAACAACAACTCAAGGATTGGAATTTAAAATATAAAGGACAATAATCTAAACTAAATCCCCGGCCCCAAAAATCTAATTGCTTCAACTTCTCGGATTCGACCCAAACTTCACCACTATCATCAATTCGTCAATTTAAAGGTTCTAGGCAGAACCGAGAGAAATCCAACCGTCGGATTCTCGTAAATTGATAATCGTAACTTCAAACTTCGGAAACCCATGATTTTCACCAAAATTATACCTACAAGTCCTATATGTTAAATACAACTCAACCATTCAAAATAGAAGGTCGGAACCCTAAATTGGGTTACAATACCTATGCCAAAATCTTCTGCTCAACAAGCACAACAAATTTCACAACTACAACAAAGTCCAATTTGAAGCCAAAAGTCCGGAATTTACCTTGAAAGCAAAAGGGCCAATTTGGAACCCTATAATTTCAAAGCTTCAATTCATACTCCACACTTCAAATTGGATCAAGCGGCTTGGAGGATGGATGTGTGTTCCAAGAGCTCCAAGACCCAACAAGTATTGTCGCCAGTGGTGGTCGAAAACTCGAGTTCCTATCAAAAACTCAAAACGACGGCGCTGACTTCTTCTCTTCCTTGCTCACCTTCTATAGCTCAAACCGAGCCACCAAACCACCTTAGAATTGAAGAGGACGGTGAGAGCTTTCGAAAGGTACCAGTGGCACCTAAATCCGTCACCGGAAGAAAAAAGGCGGGTTGAGGGCCAATTGGGTCGGGGAGAGAGAGAGTGAACAAGGTAAAAAGGTAGGTTTCCGGAAATAGTAAGTTTCCAAAGTAAAATTTTCCATTTATAGTAAAATTTCCCAAAACAATTACTTTTGTTTTCTGATCATAATTTTCGCATACAAACTCCGATTTAAACGTGCCACGTGTCCACAGACTGGATTTAACGTCCTCTACAACTTTCGTGATGGAATTCTCCTCAAATTATTATCCCATAAAAAGTCAACTCTTAGGACCCGTAATCAATAAAACGAAAATCGAGGAAAGTAAAACTTAAAGTAATTAACTTATGTACATTAAAAGAGGTAAATCGGATACGGGAACTATCAAACAACAACAAAAAATAAAAAAATGTTGTAAGAAAAGTTTAAAAGACAAACTTAGATTTGTATCACTATTCTCTTTTCTTTACTTCCCATCTTCATTGATCATGGCAGCTTGGTCCTCACATTCTTGGCTCTACTTTTGGGATTTCCTTATGCTCAACAACTTGAGTTTATTAACACAAATGAAGTTGAATGATTTTTTTATATATTCTAAATACAATCACCAAAAAAGTCATAAACCCTAGCAAAACCAAACTCTCAACTCTAAAAGCATTTTTAGCAAACTCTTTATCTTACCTCCATATCTATTTTAATTTTAGCAGCTGCAATAGACTTCTAAGAGGATCTTTAGTAGACTTTATGTCATGACTCCTTAGCTATTGTGGAGAGTATGTTTAGCTTTTTAATCAATTTTAGCAACTGCACCAGACATCTAAGTGACTCTCCATGATGTGTTATTACTAAAAAAAAAAAAACCCTAAAGCGACTCTGTAGCCGCTCTCAAAACTCTAGTTTTGACCTAACGGCTACGCGATTTCTTCCCCCAGCCACAACACCATGACGTCCATCGACGATGTCACAGCCAGCTTCGCTGCATCACACGCTCTCGTGGGCTCAGATGTCGTCAACATCTCTCACCTGAACAGAGCAGGAAACCAGCCAGCCTCCCAGACTTTTCTTTTGGCCTTGACGAAGAAACAGTTCAGAACACAGGATCAACAATGTCATTTCAGACGCATCTGGGTCCTTGATGGAGGCTTCAAAGTCCTAGACAGAACTCAAAGCCGCTTTGTTTTCTGACTGCACCAAAGTTAGTACACAATTTAAAACCGTATCAATATAGTAAGAATAAGTAGGGATCGTTCTCAACCAAGGATTAAGGATTATTTATTCCTGCAAAAGAAAAATGTTAGACAACAAAAGAAAAATATATTTGCACTTTATTATTACGAATTACAAAGAAAGGGGATTTAGGATTTGTATTTTAATCTAACAACTTAACAATACACAAGTGACTCACCAAAACACAGAATCAAGTAGATAATTATGAATGGAACAAAATATAGAAGTAATTAACTACTACTAACACGTTGCAAGGTTTTAAAGCTCAAATCACGAATCAAAACATGTTATAGCAAGAAATCAATCAAGAACAGAGATGAACGCATACTAAATCCTTTTTACTTCCCTTAATTAAATTAACTAGATGAATGCACCATATTTAACTTTATTAAGTATGCAATTACTAGTGGTAGCTAATCACTAACAAAAACATTTTTAAAGCATTAAGCACATATGGAAGTTTGATCAATTCAAGCAAAGATAACAAGTTGGAATGCTAACCTTATCATGCAAAACTCATTGTTGATTTATCTAAGGAATTATAGGTTTTCCACTTCAATTATTAAGACCTAGAATACTAGCATATCTTAATATGGATTCAATTACATGCTCATCAATGAAAGTATGCATCCTAAGATCAATTAACACATAAACGATGGGTTATTCGCACAAAACCGACAATCATGCATAACATATATGAAATCGCAATTTTTTGTTTTGAAAACCTAAAACATGCTTCATAGTATTCTAAAATTAAACATTTAAAATCAAAGATTCATTCTCATATGAAATCACAACAACCATTGTACAAAAACAATAACCAAAATGGAAATTTAAATAGAATTTGTTTTACAAAGTATCAAAACTGAAAACAATAAAAAGGTGTTCATGGTTACACTTTTGAATATTCAAGGACGCAAGAAGCTTCAAAGGTGGTGGAATGTTGAAGATGGCTCACGGCAAGGATCCATGATGGAGGTGATGATGCTTCACGGTCTTGAACTTTGGAGAATGGAAGAATGCCGAAACTTTGAGAGAAAGAAGAGAAATGTTTGTAAATTTGAATCTGAATTATGTGGTGGTGAAAAAGTTTTCAGAATGCTCCCTATATATAGTGCACGGCCTCTCCTAGTGTCTTGATTACTTTATACTTCAATGACATCATTAAACCAATCAAAATATTCCATGAAAAGTAGAGAACAATCTTGAATATTCTTCATTGTAATCTTCTTTGCTGAAATCACTATGTACTTGGTCTCAATTTGGTCTTCATTCAACTCTTCTGCAATCAAGAAATTAATTGATAATTCTTCTCTTTTATTTTCTTTTCCATAATTCACACAAAGTAGAGATTCTCCAAAACTCTCCCTTTTTATGCCTTTGCCGAAATCTTCTTTATTTTCCTTTATTGCTCATGGCAAAACAAGTAATTGTGGAACTAGGACTCCTCCTCCAAGACGTCAAGACTCTTCTAGAAGATCACATGGAAGTCACATGCTTCAATCTTTGGGCTAGACTTCTCAACTTGGACGTTTCAAAGCCCATGTTTATTTATATGATGCTAACTTGTCATTCTTGCACAATCTTGAGTCATCTTGAAGCTACAGCATCTCCTAGCCTTCCCAAGTATCCTAGTATCATCAAGACTCCTAGTGTATGCAGGACTCTTAATTTCCGAGATGTTCTGGAACCTTCCGAAGCTCTCCTTGTATAACAGGGATTCCTAGTCATGTTAGGTTTCCTTTTCCTGACAGGAATGAGTTTCCTTGTCCAACTAGGATTCTGTCATTTGTCATTTCTGTCATCATTTCCACGAGCTCACTCCTAGTTGACTTAAGATTCTTACTTTAACTGGAATTCCTTTTCCTAGTAGGATTGGGAAAACTTCATTTCTCAATTTCTTTATCATTTTTGCGCCACTTCTTCCTTGCCTGACTTTATAGACTCAAAAATATATAAAAACATAAACGAAGTTAGAAATGATAATGTTAAGAGAATAACTAAGTAAAATGTAGAGAGAATAACACTTAAAATATAGCAAATATTGCTCTCATCATTTTCTCCTTTGATCTGAAGCTTGACAAAAACAAGGTATTGCGTGGAGGGCCATGGTACTTTAATAGGGCTCCATCTCTGCTGCAACAGTACGATGGCATGGAAGATCCACTATCCATCCCCATGAATCTACTCTTCTTTTGGGTCGGAATCACAGGTATCTCGCCGGCTCTGGAAGAGAAAAATATCATTATGAATGTTGCTTCTATAGCGGGGAGCTATTTGGACTTTGATCAAAACTGTTTGATCACAAGGGTCAAACTAAGGTTCATGTTGCCCATGCTATCTCCCAACCTTTCTTTTTGAAATGACCCTTAAAATCATCCCTGGGGTCATAAAGGAGGTAACATTTTTATTTGAGAATTTAAATGGAAAATGCAAAGCTTGCAATCTTATTTTTTACGAGCAAGGAATGTGCCCTAATGAGGCTGCACCGGTTTTGCATGACATAGTGGAGGAATGGAAACACCCAGGATGACTCTTACCTCCTAGTTTCCTAGTTTTACTAATCTTCGTTTCCAAAACGGAGCTTTTCACTTTCAGGGACTGCAGGCACCTATTTTGCCACCAATTGTGAGGAATCTGTTTGGTACTCCTACTATGAACAAGCATCGCAAACCTATTGTGCTGCGTAGTGATGATCTGCGACCTACAGATGTAGCAAATACTGTTGCCTTAGTTCCAGTGGAAGATGAGCAACCAACCACAAAAAGGAACTGTCCTACGTCGCCCTACACGTCCTCAAAGAAATTGAAGATTTTCTTCAATGAAGGTAAGGCTACTTCTAGTTCATCCATGCTGAACAAGAAAATGAAGGTCCCTGAATTTCACACCAAATTTTCTGCCAAATCACTGGGTCTCATTGAAACCCCGGGAGGTCTCTTAGTTCCTAAGGAAGGCTTGATTCGTAAAGAAGCCATGTTGTTGGTGAAAGTGGAACTGAAAAAGAAGAGGGGACGTCTATTGGGTTCAAAAATTAAGAACTTTTCAAAGACCAAGAAGATCCCAGCTGAAGAGGTGTTAAGCTTGCTATGCCCTGGAAAACCTCTTAGCCCTAGCTTAAAGGGCAAGGAGAAAATTTAAGTTTATTTTCTTTTCTTGAACTTAGCCAATTTAATTGTCTTGAGTTGCATAGTTTATAGGCTTTCTTGAATAAGTGAGCATGGGTACCGTCAAATGATTAGATCTGATCTATGTATCGCTGTGATTTACCGCAAACTCTTTATCTATCCATAGTTGGTAGAGGAAGGATATGTAATCACCCTTTCTGGCTTGATTTATATATCGACATGATATTATTTCAAAAAAAAAAAAAACTGACTCTCCATTTTAAGTTTTAGCTATCTCACTCCTAAATATAGAGAGGGAGATGAGACTCTCTATTATTTTTGCAAATTAAATAATATAAATTCAGAACTAGCTAAAATAGAGAAAACTGATGCAGATGTATTTTAAAATGACGAGCCAAAATGACTTTTTAGCTACTTTGGTTAAAATTTGACTACAAAATTAATGGCTAGCATTGCTAAAAATGCTCTAAGTCCTTAATGGTACTATAGGTCTCTAGCACAATTTATATCTTGAAAACCATGTACGCATTTTATAAAGGAGTTTCTTGATTTAGCGAACATCATAGTTGATTTTAACTTTATAGTACAAACAATATTATCTTAATACAACTCTCTCTCTCTCTCTCTCACTATATCGTGGTTGAGAACAGTGTTTAATTAGCAAAAGAAATGGCTAAAGTTTTACCCATTAAACAAGTATGTTTATTTCAGTAGTTTTACATTTTTGGGTTTTGATCATAAATGATACTTAAATTTATCCTCTATCTTATATGTGGTACCTGATGTTACATCCCGTACCTTAATTTATCCGATTATTGGTCATTTGGATGGTAAACAATAATTTGATTGACTTTTAACTTTGTTTCAATACTTTTAGGGGCTCCAAAAATTGACTTTTTCTTAGGCTCAGTTTTTTAGGAAACTTCATTCATGAAAGTTGTAGAGGACGTTAAATTGAGTATGTGGACATGTGGCACACTCAAATCAGGTTCGTATGCAAAAGTCGAGGTCAGAAAACTAATGTTACTATTCAGGAAAATTTACTATAAATAGCCAATTACGTTTGGTAAGTTTCCATTTTCTGAAACTTACCCTAATTACCCTGTTCATTTTCTCTCCAGTCAATCCAGAAAC
This sequence comes from Rosa rugosa, assembly GCF_958449725.1. NCBI lineage: Eukaryota > Viridiplantae > Streptophyta > Magnoliopsida > Rosales > Rosaceae > Rosa > Rosa rugosa. Next base: position 12,984,711 of record NC_084825.1, read on the forward strand.
CCAACCTCTACCCGGACGTACCTTCGCCATCCGGACACCTGATGGTGGGCCACTTGTGCCCTTCGAATCGCTCCGTCCTCCTCTTCCGATCTGTGGTGGTGGTTGGAGGCTTTGGATTGTGGAAGGCGAATCGAAGCGAAAAGCAACAGTTGTCGCTGTGTGGGTCGACCCAACCAGAACTCCATTTTCTGGCAACAATTCTTGTTGGATTTTGATGCCCATGGAACATACATCAATCCCTCCAAATGGGTTGAACCGATTCGAAGCAAGGAGACCGAATCGAGGATTTGAAATTCTAGGTTTTCTTCTTGATTTTTTGAGGTAATTTCCGGCCAATTGGTTTTGATTCTGACTTTTTTGTAGTTTTAAGAATGGTTGGGGTTGTTGTAAGAACCATTTTGGCATAAGCGGTGAGACCCAAATTAGGGGTCGGATATGGGGCGCATAGGGCCCACTCGCTGCTGCTTCTGGTGGCTCATGGGGTATGAATTGTGTTCTTATCGAGAATATTTTGGCATGTGGGACACATCGTTTAGTTTTATTTGATTTCTCACAAGATTTTTTTGAGTATGGTTGGGAATCGTACTCGTGCCTTCTATTGTGAGATTTTGGGGAAACTTTATTGATTTTCGGTTTTCGGATGCTTTTCACCATACTTGGGTTGATTTATTTAGTCTTCTCCTCACATGAGTTGCAGTTGAGGGTTTTGTTTGGGTGTCCTCCTCACTTACTTTGTGTTTATGAGTTGCAGCTGAGCATAGAGCCTGGGAGGCTCTTTTATTGTATGGTGATATTTATCTTCCCCATGTTATATATTTATACTAACCAGTGAGGCTGGTCTGTTTTTGCGAGTTTTATGATTTAAAGGTTATATATTTCATAAATGTTGCATGCATCGAGGCTTTATAAGTTTAATACGTGGGAAAGTATAAATTCCTCTTTTATTTCATTTATTACAAGTATTTATTTTTTGTCCTCTCACGCTAGCGTTTTTCAATTACTTTCCCTTGGGCCCTTCGATTTCAAATGCCCAGTTTGCAGACTAGATTAGTTGAGGTCGGACGTACCTAAAGTTGAGGCATAGTCAACAGCACAGCTTTCGCCTATTTATATTATTTCTATTTCCTTGTTACCATGTGAATTAGAATTTCTCTGATAACCAACATTTTGTGTAAATTGTATATTGTGTGTAGTTACAAACCTTTATTTGTATTGTGGAGTTTGTTGTGGAATAGAAAGCAGGTAGGCTTCGGAAATTAAGGTCGGTTGTGAATTTAATCTTTGACAGGTTTTGGGTAGTCCATTCTTAGGAGTGATTCTGCCAAATTTTTGATAGAGTTATTCTTGAGGTAGTCCCCGCAGGGCCACTTCAGATTCCGGGGCGAGTCTTGTCACCTGAACTTCAATTTTGATCACAACCAGTACCTGAACTCTTTGCTTTCATTTTAAATGGTACCAATAACTAATTTCAGTTAAAAACTAATATATGCATAGCACATGACATATATTCAAGGGTAATTTGATGAAAATATCCATTTAAATAATTTTGTTTACTGAATAAGATTTTGATCAATTAATATGATAATAAAAATAGAAGTTCAATCCCCTTCAAAAAAAAAAAAATAGAAGTTCTATTAAAAATAGAAATAAATATGCATCTCTACCCTCTTTTGAAAATAAAATTTAACAAAAAGAGTTCATCAAAACTTAATTTTTTTTAAAGAGGGTAGAGATACTAAAGTATTTCCACCCTGCTAAATACTTTGTTCACCCTATAACAAAATAATTACTTTAAAATTCCAAAATTGTCCTTAACAACAATTATTAACAGAAAACAATGAAAATGAGAAATCAATTTTGTTTTAATTAAAACTTTACCCAACAGACATCCTAATTATGAATTATCATAACAGCTTTCTATACCAAAAAAAAAAATTATCACCTTAGCTTCTTCATCGCTAGCCGACCAAACAAATAATTAGAGGATGGCTCCGTTCACTGAAGCCTCGTCCCAGATTTGGGACTTGATTGTTCGGAGACGGGATCGGCGACAGGAGGGGGGGGGGGAACGATGAGAGAGAAAGAGAGAGTGACGATTATGGAGGCCTAGGGATCGACGATGGAGTAGGCGGTGATGGCTGAGAAATGCCCATTGGTAGCCGGCGGTGATAGAAGCTACGAGGCCTAGGGCTCGACGACAGTGGTCTGGGTGAGGAGGCAGATGTGTGTGTGTGTGTGTGAGAGAGAGAGAGAGAGAGATGAGTGTAATTTATTAATTAAAATAAGGTTAAAACTGTCAATAAATGTTAGATTGGGTAAATGGGACTAAAAAACTCTCAGTAGAGTAAGTGGGCAATTTTTAGGCTAAAATTGGGTAAGTGGTCACGGCCCCAAAAAAAAAAAAAAAAAAAGACAGAGGTCGTCATAAAACTTCTTGAGGAATGAGGAATGGTAGGATCAAATTTAAGATTTAGAACCATTATTAGGGACACTTTTTTTTAATCAAAATAAAGCTTCATTCAACTTGATATAAATTTGCTGTAAAGGGTAAATAATGACCTTGTTAAACTTAACAACCAAATCACTCAAAATTGAAAAGAGTATCACAGTCCACTCGACAAAACTTACGACTTATATTCTAAATCAAAAACAAGTATTTATTTTTTATTTTTGAGAAAGCAAGTTGTAAATGAACAAATTTTGGTTTTCATTTTCATTTTTTTATAAATTTTTGTCATATCCTTTTTTTTTTTTTTTGAAATGCATTTTTGTCATATCCTAATTTCACAAGGAGTAGGCAAAAAAATGTATCCGTTACAAATACGCGTAAAAAAATACGCGTAAAAAATACGCGTAGAAATACCCAACATCGCCTATAAAATAGTAGAAGCACACTCCGATTCGATCGGTTCGCTTCGCTCGGCTTCAGTTCCGTGCCTAATTTTCTCGACAAACTCGCCGAGCTTTGAACCTCACTGCTACTCCGACTCTCCTTCGTCCCCTTCGACTCCGCCACCGATTCCCTCAACTCGCCCGAGTTCGCCTTCTCTGACTCAGCAACCGGCGCTTCCTTCACCACCGAATCGGAACTCTCCCCGAATCATGTCGATTTCATCTTCATACCCAACGGCACTGCCGTTAGGTATGAAGATGTCTTTCATCCCCACCGATTCACAACTCATCAGGTTTATTCTCCACGATTCTGCCCCGAATTTTATTATTACTGATTGCGATCTATTTGGCCAGGAAGAGCCCTGGGAAATCTGGGACAGATATCTAGGGTTTCTAAATCAATACAACCCAGATGAACTCTACTTCTTCATGCCTTCGCTGAAGAAATTGAGCCGGTCTAATGGTGGTTCAAGGATCAGCCGAACAATTGGCGGTGGTAGTTGGACTCAGAAGGAGCCAATCAAGTTTGTGTGCGACGAGGGCAGATCAATTGGGGTGAAGAGAAAGCTTAGATATCACAACCAAGGGTCAGATCAACATGTGCAGTGGTGTTTGGATGAGTATACTAGTGTTGAGGTTGCTAATTCATGTGCAATTTTCCGGCTCCGGAAAAACGAGCGACAATACAAATCACTGTGTGGTATTTGTGTGGAAGACTTCTTTCAGCCTCTACCATTAGGTATGAAGATTTTATTCCGCCCCACGGACTCACAATTGATTAGGTACTTTCTTGGTTTTGATATTGCCCCAGGTTTTATTGTTTATGATTGTGATTTGTTTGGACAGGAAGAGCCTTGGGAAATTTGGGACAGGTATTCATCGGTTAAAAACCACCCAGATCTCCTCTACTTTTTCACATCGTCACTGGGCTCCAAGGGGAGGGTTTGTAATTTTGGTCGAAGAGTTGGGTCTGGTACATGGAACCAAAAGGAGGCTGCCAAATTGGTGTATGATGATGAAGGCGAAAGAAAGCCGATTGGGAGAAAGAGGAAACTCAGATATGTTAACCAAGGCTCTGTGCATCATGGGGAGTGGTATTTGGAAGAGTACACAAGCCTTGTTGATGAGGGTGCAATTTTGCTTCTTCGAAAAACGAGCGGTACAAAGCACCGGCTTCATCAGGAATTCCAAGTGAAAAGAAGAGGAAACACAGAGAAATTGATCGACTGGAGGAGAAGAAGCCTAGAAAGAAAAAAGCTTCCAGACAACTAGTAATGCAGGACTCGGATTTACTTGATACCAGTCCCAGTCCCACAGTGCCTATTCAACAACAAGAACCTCACAGTGGTGGTGATGATAATTTCGTCTTCTTCAAGGATTTTGATATTGGAACATGGGAGTTTCCTTCTCTGGATGATTTTGTCATGGCTTGTCCTCCTCCACTTACGGATTGCTATCAAGAAGCATTAGCAACACTTGAGTTTCCTTCTCTCGATGAATTTGTCATGGCTTGTCCTCCTTCACTTATGAATTTGTTATGAAATTGTATGAATTTGTTATAATACATTATTATTATATTGTATGAAATTATATTACAATTTGTTATGAAATTGTAGGCATTCAGTTTGAGCTAATATCCTCATTCCATTATTCAAGCTCTTCCCACTTGGGTTTGCTTAGGTTTATTACAGTCATTGCCTTTGTGGTCTTACTCTTCCCACTTGGGTTTGCTTAGGCTGATTACAGTCATTGCCTGACGAAATGCATGAGATCAAAATAGTTTTCCAGAGTATTTCATGGTGTAAAGGAACATAATATAAATCAATAAGATGAAACAGGGGAAACTGGTGCTAGTTAAAAAAGAAATCACATTTTAGAGTTTATAGGAATATCTACTGAACAGCTCATTATTGAAAATTATAGATGGCTGTAGTACCAATCACATTTGTCAATCCTTAATCTTAAACCATAAACACATGATAGATATGAAAAAGCAGCTATTGAAGGGGTTACTGAAGCAGCTATTTAAGAGTTCTAGTCGATAGAGCTCTCATAACCATCTCATCATTTCCTGATTACAAACTCGAGATGCATGATTTACTACAAGAAATGGGTCAGCAAATAGGGAGATTCAGTAGGTTGTGGAATTATGATTTTTACCTCATCAATTTTACCATTCTGCCAGGCATCTTTCTGTCATTTTCTTAATTTTGCAGTTTTGCAGGAGGATCTTTCTATCTATGGTCATTTTCCCATATCCATCTTTTCGAAGGATCACCTCATCCTTGGTAGTAGTAATAGTAATTACGTTCAAAAAATGCTTTTTACCTCATCAGGTTTAGTACCGGTGGTCACTAGTTCATTGACGCTCAAAGAACTAGAACTGGAGCAGTGGAGCTTTTTGCTTCCTAACTTGGAAATGACCATTCCATTAGAAACCCAATAGAAACCCTACATCAAAGAAACAGAGGCACAAAGGCCCTAAACAAATGGCTAAACCCTCATCATAAACTGAAAAACTACTAATCATCCACAAATTTACTCGGGTTTTGCTTCTCCAGAAACTCGAGAGGTACAGGGTTAGCACCGAAGCACGGATCATCTTTCATAAATTCATAATCCTGTACCCAAACTCTAATCTTCCACTTATAATTCAGATTATGTTAGAAAAACCATATACAGCTTGTACAATAATCATCATCCATCGTTTACTGTTACAAATACACCTCAAATCTCATATAAAAGAATACAAAGAATGCTCCGGGCAGAGTCTGGTTTGAGGTGTGATATTTACACAACCAAAGCTTTTCCTTTGTTTTTTTTTCCTCCTCACTCTGCCTCCTGTGTTTTGCTGCATCATTTTTCTACTCGTGGCCAACTAAACGCAGGATTGCTTTGAGCATATAAATTATAGAGAATGCCATGATATGCATTCAGTTAGACCCAAATTCCTCGTTCCATTGTTCAAGCTCTTCCCACTTGCTTTTACTTAAACTTGGCCTGATTACAGTCATTGCCTTCTGAAAATCTTCAATAATTAGTGGTCTTACCTGGTAAACAAATATAAACACAATCAAATACAAGAGATCAAAATAGCTTTTTTTTGTAGCATTTCACAGTTGAGGCGAACATCAAAAGTAAACTTATCCTCATAACCAAAAAAAAGAAAAAGAAAGAAGAAGTGTTTGATAGTTGATACCAACTTTGCTTTTATATCTAGTTATCTACCAAAGCTTTGACCAAGAATTAATTAGGTATAATACCTGATTTGCCTTGATGGTGAGAATGTTTTCACCAAGTTCCCTAATTGGCATCATTGCTGCTTCTTCACACAATGCTTGTAGATCACTTCCTGAATAACCTGTATACAGAACACAAGCTTAATTGAAGCAGAAGGATGTCCTGTAAATTTTTTTCCAGTATATTAATTACTGCTCAATTCCACCACAAAGATGGCAGAAGCTGTAAACCACCAACAGTGGAACTAATATTGGTAGCACTAAGTGTCTCAATTTGGGTCAAAAGTGCTATCAGAAAAGTAGTTCAGAGTGATAACAGGGAAAACTGATATTACCTTCAGTGTCTCTTGCAAGTCGTTCAAGATCTCCACCTAATATAAGCAATAAGAAGTAAATTATTCCGACCGGTAAGAACACTAACTATACCACATCACTTCTTTTGGTCATTATTTGGTTACATGGAGTAAGATCTACAAAGAAGAAAGTTCCGAAACATTGTCCATATACATGAGAAATACTTTACTATAACAACAGACATACTCTATTGTAACAAGAGATGCCAAGTTAAAACAAAAAATTTGTAGACTAACTAACATAGTAAGCTAAAGTATAGTTTACACCTAACAGGATATATTGGATCATTAATCTTAAATAAAAGTATCAGCTACAAGATAAGAGCATAATCTTACTTGGTAAGGAAAATGCTTGGCCTTTGAGTTTGTGACTTAGGAGAAGTCTCCTAGCAGGTAGATCTGGTAAAGGTATGTATACTCTCTTCACCTGTCAGGGTTTCACTTTACGGTGAGTTTAAACAGAAAAGAAGCAATAGAGAGTAAACAGATTGAACATAACAATAGCTGAAAACAGGATAATGATACTTCAGAATGTGGCAATCAACTTCCCATCTTTGCACAGTGCTTTCTTTGCTTAAAATCTTTCAGAATACAAAACTTGTGTGTATTTTTCTTTTTGAGAATAGCACTTAGATACATGACCACTACTCAAGTAACAGAAGAACCAAATAAGGTCGTCATGGTTCACTAGAAAGCCTAAACAATTTCCTTGAACCCAACCCCTCCCACAAATATGCTTCCAACGCAGGAAAAGCATCAATGTGCACTCCCAGACCGACACAAAATTTTAACATTAATGATTCAGAAGATAGTCTTAGCAAAGTGAAAGAGAGAAGAAAACAAAACTGACCAATCTCCTAAGAACTGCGTCGTCTAGTTCTTGAGGCTTATTAGTAGCACCTGCAAGATCATAAAAACAGTATTAGAGAGGTATACAATAATCTATTCAAATTTAGGTATGATCAGAATGAAAATATAAAATTAAAAACAGAATTGGAAAAATATAACAGCCCTCGAAACATATCTAAGAAAATAGGTCAGAACTTCATTCGTGGTCTCCCTTTATCCCTCGACTTATTTAATTCAACTAATTACAGGAGATGATCAAAAATTTGTTCTAAGGTTTATTAACAATCCAAGTGAATTTATTTTCCCTGATAAAAGTCCCTCACAAACTCCAATGATTAGAAACAAGAAGGGCACTGTCTAACAAGTTGGCATTGTTGAAGCCAGCCAGGCAACACTGACCATCAATTCCTGACATGGCATCACTAGTTATTAAAATACACAGGCTTTGGATGAAGTGAGATATAAAGCTTACCAATCACAATTACTAGATCATTAGGATTAGATGTCACTCCATCAAACTGAATTAGAAACTCTGACTTCAACCTTCTGCTTGCATCATTTTCATTTGCCTGCCTTGTTGACATGATACTATCAATCTGTCAACAAAAAAACAAAAGACACCATTAAAAAGTAGAAACATGAGACACACCTTCCATTTTTCCTTTAGTACAGCATCATCAAATATTAATATCCCACTTCTCTAAAGCTGGCAGCCAATTTTTAAGATCGTAAAACTTTGGTGCAACCAAATGCATTAAAAACACCAAGAAAACCATAAATCCAAATAAGAGCAGGGGTTCAATTAAGAAAAAGATGATGAAGATGAAAAAGATAGAAATAGTGATGATGATCACAGAGGCATTTGTTACAGCAGGAACAGAGATGCAGGTTGAATGTAGGCTGACAGAAGTTTTATGTTTACTCATTTCAAGGAGACTGTAGACTATGACTGTTATATTTACACAAATAATTTAGTCACAAACAACGAAAGCTGCTTGATACCTAATTACAGCTATGCATCAGCCAGATGACTATTAGTAAATGATAATCAATACAACTAATAAAACTCTGCTACAGGGCTAAAATAGATATATGAGATACCAGTGACATATATATATAAAAAGAACATACACAAACATTAATGCTAACAAATTATCAAACATTTAATTACTCCTAAACAACTATAAAGTTCAGAAGTACATGCAAGCAGTAGCATACTAGATAGCAGAACCAATAAGATGAAACAGGGGAAGCTAGTGCCTGTCAAAAAGGAATCCAAAACTAGGTTTCTAGGAATATAGCGCACCTCATCCATGAAAATTACAGATGGCTGTCTGGATATAGCAACCATGAAAAGTGTCCGCACAAGCTTTTCAGCCTCTCCCACCTATTTCAAAGAAAGCAAAACTTATTAGAATTGCTACAAGAACCATAGCAGAAAGAAGAGAAGAAGAATACGCAGCGAAATTATGCAACACTAGGACAGAGACACGCCCATTTTGATGTCAGTGAAGATGCAGATACATTAAAAAAGGTTGCCTCTGATTCTGAAGCAACTGCCTTAGCAAGCATGGTTTTCCCATTACCAGGTGGACCAAACAGAAGCAGACCTGAAAAAGAAAGCCAAATTTATTAACAAAACAAGTTCTTAGGCTGTTTCACTATTATCAGTATGGATGTGACAATCTTAAACATTACCTCGAGCTGGCCTTCGAAGGCCAGTGAACAAATCTCTTCTCTTAGTCGGTAAAATAACCAACTCCATCAAAGTTTTCTTCACCTTCTCAAGACCAGCTGCAGAGAAACTGAAATGAGAAATTTTGTAATCTTAACGAACACACAATAAAGAAATATAAAATAGACAAGAAATCAAGGTATGCTATAATCTTCTCACCAACATCTTCCCATTTAACAGAAGGACTTCTATCCACTATGGCACTATTTATCATTTCAACCAATTTTTCATCATAACCTGCACCAGAATCTTGCACAGGTTTTGATCTTACAATATTATTGGTCTGACTCCTCGTTGCTGGCATGCTTGTACTGGGATGCAGAGTCTTGGGTATAACATGATTTCGTGAATTCAACGTTGTTGATGTAGCTGCAGTAGTTTGTGCAGGAGCTACGGTCAGAATACACATTAGATGCTTTAGATAATACTATTATGCATTGGTGTAACCAAAGTAATGGTCCAAATAAACAGAAATAAGGATATAAAGAATTCTTCAGCTAGAGCAGACATACCTTGCTTATGGACGTACCACCTGAAATGAGGACAGGAAACAGAAGAGAAAAGAAATATAAGTCAAAAGTACTTCACAGATGACAATCGTCAGTTAAGTTGAATGAGAAGGAAAAATGACCTGGACGTCTACTCAAGACTTGTAACCTGTCAGAAACTTGACCCTGCCATTTTGATATCTTTTGACGATACGATTTCACCTTCTCTCGCTCTCACTGCTACAAAGAACACAATTTTATTAAGATCACAAAGGAAGAGCATCTCAGCATCAATGATCGTGATTGAATGGCAGTAAGAATGCTTTAGATTGTTCCTCTCTTTATTATTAATATTTCTAGTAGTTTCTTTAGGGAGTAGACAACCATCCTTCATGAGGGGAAAATGTGCAAACTTACAGAAGTCATGTTATAGCTTCTTTTGACAAATTGAGCATGAAGTAAATGTAGTTTCCAAGTCTTATCAAGTTCTCCATTGCACATTAGAAATTCCATTAACAACATTTTGAGGAAAAAAGGATTACTTCTTCCACCTCATTCAAAATCTTACCAGTTACCACTCCCATCATTTTAATGAGCTCATTATGGCAACTGCCCACAAGGCCAACAATTTCAAAAAATCACAACACCTATTCGTAATGTCTCAGGGAGTAAACAAAAGCCAGCCATTACCAATAGTATTCCATCAAACCACTACCGAAACACAATGCTGATGTCTCTTTCGCTTCACAACATACAAAAAAATAAAGCTCATTTTGCAGCAGCAACACAATGTTTTCAGCTTAAGATGTAGTTTGTAACAACATAAATGATCAACCTTTATACTTGCACATACTTCAAAATCTCAAGACTACCCACACAATTTGTTTCAAGATCAACATAGGCAACTGAATCAAAACTTGAGGGTAAAATCGAGAACCTGGCGCTGATAAAGGAAGGCACTGGAGTGGAGCTAGCTTCGGCTAGAATTCTCTGGGCGCTATTATAGTGTGCAACGGCGTCTTCAACCAAGCCCCATTCTTCAGACCTAACAGCAGCTCCGGGCCCAGCTACGCCGTCCATGGCGGAGGAATTGGAAGCGGTAGGGTTTGGGTATGAGGAAGAGGAGGAGGAGGAGGAGGAGGATTCGGAGAAGACGGAGCCTAAAGAGTCGATGAGGCCTTTGAGGAAACTCATATCTGAGAAGATGAGCGATGAGAGAGAGAGTTAGGGTTCGTACCATTGGCGGCGGAAACTTGCCGAGAAAGTTTTCAGACGCCGGTGAAGAGAATAAACTGAGCAATCAATTTTTAAATGGACCAAGTATTTATGTATGATGACTAGACATTATATATCGAAGAGGAAAATTCAGCTTTACCAATGTTTATTAATACAAAATATATGAAAAATAAAGAGAAAAATTTCTAAACCTCAAAGCTTAACCTAAAAGAAGTAGAGCCCATTTTCATTGATGATTGCCCCATTAATATTTGAGTATAAGAATCTACCTAAGAGTGCATTTTCAGTGTTATATTTACTATTAAAGAGAAAATGCATGCATTGGCCGGTGAGTTGTGGCACGTTGGTTATTTTAATTATTCAACAACTTGAGGTCATAATTTGAAATATCTCACTAGCATCATGAGTGCATTTTGTTTTACTTGTTTTGTGTTTTTCTAAAGCCTTATCATTTCTTTTCAAAGAAAAAAAAACTTTATCATTTGTGGTCGTTTGTTGCTCCATTTATTACCATTGATTATTTTTTTAGGGATATTTACGATCATTGATGAGTGATGTTGGATTTTAATCACGTGCATTCATTACTTAGGAGGTGGAGTTGACTCAAGTATATGCACTTCATTCGAGGCTTCAGAGCCATCATCTGGTTGGTATGTTGATGTTTCCTTCAACTATTGATCTGGCCCTTAGTCGGATTTGAGGTCTCCATGCTCACATGACCATCTTTCTAGTTTCATGCTATAACGGAGATTGTGTAACTCCATTAGGAAGTTCAAGCACTGAGCTCTATCCATCACAAGTTGTGCTAGCTCCTTTTATTGAGCTAACGTTGGCCAACGTTTCTTCTTTCTCATTTGTAAATTCTGTAAATCAACGATGATGTTGCATCAACAAATAAACAGATGCATCTCACAAGTTTTATCATTCAATATATGTAACCAACAAACAAAACAAAACAAATACTTTGATTCGGTTCTCAAGTTCATATTAATTAAACAGGGAGATGGAGCTAGATGGTGAGAAAATCTACCTCATGGCTACAGTGCAGGATGAGCTAGATGGAATTAATATCAAACTCAAACAGGGAGTTGGAGCTAGCTAGATGGAGACTTGGAGAGCATCCCAATGTTGCTGCGTGCCATCCTGAGTGAACATGGTTAGTCATGAGATAATTTGCTCCGCAGTGAGGCCAACACAAACAAAATTATTAACAAGTCCATTCCATTCCATGTTATCATCTGCAACAAATTTGCAATAAGGAAACGCCAACTGAATAGAGAGGCGAGGGAGACCATCTGAATTCTGAAGAGCACTTTTATTTTTCACTCGGTTAATTTTTTTTGGTTGTATTCAAGACGAAATCTGGGGTGAAAAGGAAAGAGTTCTTCATGCGCAGCTGGTGGTGTATATGCCTGCAGTATTATTCTGGTCATTGGCACTATCGTAGTTCAGTTTGTCTATTTTGGTGAACCAAAAGATTGACTACCATTTTGTTTTTATTTTTGTTTTCATTCTTGTGTTTTTTTTGTTTTTGTTTCCAAACAGTCTAGGATAAGTTCTTCCAAAGTTTTTGACCAAAAAAAAAAGAAGTTCTTCCAAAGTCTGTACCTCCAAACAAGTCCAAAGTTTAGGAAAAAATTTGGTCAAACCCCGTAATTTGTGAAAATGATAAATTAAAGGTCGCAGAGTCAACAATGATTACTAAACTTTTATTTTATCTGCTGAGTTATAATCCGAGTACGTTTCGGCCTTGTTCTGGTTGATTTAATCTAAGTGGTCACCATGATCATGAATACTAGTACTTGAGACCAAGAGAGAGAGAGAGAAAAAACATTCATCTTTGATGGGAAGGATTTTTGCTTCATATGAAAATAATCTGTGAGGTGGTCCTTGGAAGTGCAAGCATAGGGAGGGTGCCATCTATGTGAAGGGTGAACATGGTCCCATAGGTTACATTTCTTGTTTCATCAGCCAATTTGAAGTGGAAGAAACAAAGAAGAGCCATTGCTACTATCTTAATCTGCCTGTAAGCCAAGTCCTTCCCTAGCTAGACAGGTCCGAGGTCCTGCCTGCGAGTAGCACAAGAGCTATTAGTGAGTGTAGAGATGATTAACATATGTAATAATTAGTAAATTAAGAACAGAATATGTTAGTAATGCGACGAATTTGAAAGGTGATTCGGGCTTGAAAACTCCATTATCGAGCCATCTTTCAGGTCGGAAATCCTCAGCATCTTCTCCCCAAATGTAAGGCATTCTCCCCATGGCATAGACCATGTAAGCTATTCTGTCTCCTTTTTTCACTCTAAAGCCATCAGGAAGAATGTCATCTATCTCTGTAAACCTCCCATTCTTGGAGTAAAAATCAAGATAAAAGTCATGAAAATTAGTACATCCTTAGAATTTGATTTAAAGAATACAATTAGGACAGGAAAAAAAGACATTATTGAGAAAGTTAAGTATTAGATACCACAGGAATTGCAGGGTAGAGCCTCAAGGTCTCTGTTAGTGTGGCATGAAGATACTGCATCTTTTCAAGAGTTGCATCAGTTATGTTCGTCACAAATTCATCAATGTCAGCGTCGTGTTTCATACAGACAACATCCTTCACTTCTTGTGCAACTTTTTCCTGTATTAGAGGGTTCTTGCTGAGCATGTAGAAGAACCATGACAGTGTATTTGCACTTGTATCTTTGCCAGCTATCATAAAATTCAGAATTATATCACCTGGATATTTGTCATTCATTTGCTCTGGATCCTTCTCACTTTCCATAAACCTTGATAGTATGTCCTCCTTGTCAGTTACACCATCTTTCTTGCCAGCTAGAAGTTCCCTCTTTCTCCTGATAAGTTGGTGCACAAAATCATGGGTGACTTTGACATACTGTTTAAGAGTGGCCTCAGAACCAATATTGAGAAATCTTTTCAACTTACAGAATGGATCAGAGCAGCTGATTCATCAAAAGCCTTCATAAATGCAATCCCATCTTCGCTTGACCCAATTCAGGTCTGTTCGAAACCCAACTTTGAATATGGAATCCAGGGTACATCTCATAAGCAAATACTACAAGTTGGATCATAGTAACCTATTAAGTTGTTAGTTTCATTACATGATGTACATAGGTTTTGAGAGTGAAAATGTACTCACCTGCATATCAAAGACCCTTTTGGAATCCAAAAACTCAAAAACAACTCTAACAAGATTCCTTGTTGAGAACTCAAAGCTAGCAAGCTTCCTCTGCTGCCTCAATTTCTCTCCATTAACAACAAAAATGCCCTGTCCCAAAATCTCAGACATAATACATTGGTTATAGTCACTTTTCGAGTAATGAGCAAAGTTGGTCTTGAGAAAATGCTCAATGTTTCGAGGGTCACATGTGTATACTGTGCTGCTGTTTAGAGCAAGAAGCCGGTGAGGTGGGCATTCTCTCGCAACTCGGGTGTGAATGTGATAGTCATATAGTTTGTTGTAGTATAAGAGGTGATTAAAGATGGTGCCTTTTACAGGTGGGTAGTTTTGGTTTCTTATGGACTTGCCTGTGAAGATTCTGAGCATGAGAAAAGAGAAGAGAGAGAGGAACAGAGAGAGTAATGAAAATGTGAACCTGAAGATGATATACAGCAAACCCATCTTTGTTCAAGCTATTTGGAGGAAGAGAAAGTAATATATAGAGTGGGAGAGAGAGAAAATGACATGAAGAGAATACAAAATTGCACTCTGGAGACAAACGGCAGAATGCACTTTTGATCCTATGGCATATGCTCAAGATGCCTTGAAAGATCAGATTGATCAACAATCACGATCCTCTGATTATGGCAATTGGTTCTTGGGAGAGTGTGTCCAATCAAGTATAAAACTGCAAGAAAAGATAAACTAAATCAAAGTGCACATCGTTTTGTTTCAAAGTGCACATCGTTTTGTTTCATAGAAACTAACCATGCCAGGTCTTCTTTGGAAACAATGTGAAGGGAGACATGGTCCAATAGGTTACATATTTGGTTTCATCAGCAAAATATGAAGTGGAAGAAGCAAACAATCAAGAGCCATTGACTACCTCTTCATCCGCCTGTTATTAAAATTCTTCCCTAAGACACATCCGGTAGCCTTAATTCCAGCAGAAAGCAAGAGTAGTAGTGGAATTTCCATTGTTGAGCAGCTTTCAGGTGTCAAATCCTAAAATACAAGTCATTCTGCCCCTGGCATACGTCATATAGATTTCTCAATCTAGTTTTTTCATTCTAAAGCCAAGCCATTAGTAATTGGGAAAATGATCATTTACCCAATTTTGGGGTTAATTAACCCCACTTACTCAAATACTCTAAGAGATTGTCCACTTACCCAAACACTCTAAGAGATCAATTCCCTAATACCCAATTAAGTATTTTTTTTATTCATTTTTATTTATTTTTGGGACAATTTTGCCCTCTCCTTCTTTGTCACTTAGAGAAAGAAGTCATCGGAGACCTTGCCGGACTCCGGTGACCAATGGCCGGCCGCGGACTCCGGTGACGGACTCCGGCGACCGGTCACCGGAATCCCGAATCCGGCTACCGGACTGGTGACCTGATTCCGGCGTCTGAATTTATTGCCCCCTAATAATACCCAGTAACCATATTATTGCCCCCTAATAATACCCAGTAACCATATTATTGCCCCCCAATAATTATATTATTGCCTCCCAATAATCATATTATTGCCTCCTAATAATCATATTATTGCCCCCAATAATCATATTATTACCCTCCAATAATCATATTATTACCCTCCAATAATCATATTATTGCCCTCAAGTGAATTGCATAAACTCTCAAAACCAAAATGAATACACTACAAATACAATTGATCACTTTATATGTTCAATTGTACACGTTCACTTTTTTTTTCTTTTTTTTTCCTTCCCCATTCTCGGAGCTCACAGTATACCAAAAAAAAAAAAAAAGTGCTCTGGGCACCAAATCGGATCGACCGGGGACGAAGACACCGGTGATTGGAGCGACCGGTGGTCTGTACAGATCGGCGACAAGATGCAGGTTTGGCTCGTCGCGGTCTGGGTCGAGCATTTGTCGGATCGTGCTGGAGTGGAGCAGAAACTGGTTTTCCGGCGGTCTGGTTTGTAGTCCGGTGACCTGGCGGCGTCGAGTTCTGGTCTGGAGTCGGATTTCCGGCGTAATTTCAGCGACGGTGAGGAGAGAGAGGCTGAGGGGAGTCGAGAGAGAGAGAGAGTGTGTCAATACTGTCAATTAAAATGAGGGCAATACTGTCAATAATATTATGTGTCTCTACACATCTACACATATTGCATGATTAAGATCGAGTACTCTGGAGTATTGAAATTTCGGAAGAGAAAAGGTTTTATCCAAATAAATATTTGAGATTTATTACTCGCTAATCATCTATTCACGAACTGAAATTGGTACCTCCATGCTAGCTGGTGATAGATTCTTTGACTACTTGTTCCTAGGAGAGTGTATCCAAGCTATAAAACTAGAAGAGAAGATAAACTTGATCAAAGTGTACGTCATTTGTTTCATCGTCATAAAAACTACTTGATTTTTCTATAGCTGGCTGCCTGGCTCACTTGTACTGCAACTTGTTTTCTTCTACAGTTAATATTATTGTTCGTTTTATAATTACAACAATTAGTTTTTGGTGAGTCGAAGTCATGATCTCTTAGAGAAAACTTATGCCACATGATATAGATCGATACCGGACATATTATTGTTTTCTTTTGATTGTCATTGCTTTATAAGATTTCAAAGAGTTCAATGGATAGGGGAGGCGTAGATTCGCGCGTGCATGCATTAAAGGCCAGGATAGATGAGAGTTGTGGAGTTGTGATTCATCCATGGCCGAGCTATATTGATAGTTTGCATGTAGCATTGCTCTTAAATTTGTGACTAGTCTTGTCTAAACGCGCGCTTATTTTACTTTCTATAAAACAAAAGAAGTCTATTGATAAAGTCATATGAATGTTCCCCTAATTGACGTGGTGGGATGAGCCTTCTCACTTCATTTTAATTTTAACAAATGTCTATGAGATAAACTTGGTCTCCCTAATTTTTGTTTTCATTGATTTGTTCCTTCTTCTTTTTTTTGTGCTTATTGCATTGCTTATATTTGATGTCATTCGTTTTATTCTTTTGGGGTTTGGCTATTGCTACCATATTAAATTGTACACTATCTATATTCTTTTGAGGATCCTCTGCTCTGCATTTACATTTACATCAAGTAGTGTCAACACATCACTTTCATATCATCCAATTCTATTCATGTGTTACACATTGGGATCAATTCTAGCCGAGTGATCGAGTATTTACTTAGTTGTTTAAATTTTTAGAATCAACATCAGTACATCACTGTCTCTTAAAAAATATTGACACAAAGAAATCTCATATACACACAACCTTATACTGTAAAAAAAAAAGGAATGATTCCACACAAATGTTGATGTTTCTCTCGTGATATAAATAAAAGTTTGTTGATTAAAATTTTGCATGTTTATACCATACCTTAATCTCTTTTAGCATTCTCCAGTACCTTAATGAAGTCGCATAAAACACTAAATCAAACCAACAACCATCCATTACAGAGAAGAAATCGGCAAATAAAAAAAATTAAAAAAAACTTGTTTAATGATTATATAACAACTAGCCAGGGTGACTAGCTAAGTCTTCAGAATCTTACCTCACATGATAAGAGTAGAACCAGTTTCATATGCTCAAATTATAGATAAAGATATTAGCAAAGAATAACGCTACAAAAAGGAACAACAATTGACATATTTACCTTTATATAATATTCCGAGCATTGAAATTTAAGTATGGCACACCTAGCCATAAATATCAATTTGTGTAATTGATAATTTCATATATAGGCTCAATATGAATTAATAGCACTATCATAGTGTACATTTTAGGTCCGCCAAGAACAATGAGTCTGGTATAGGGCTGTCAATTCCGACACGACCCGATAACACGACTCGAAACTCGCACGAAATAAAGCGGGTTGAACCCGCACGATTAAAAAGTGGGTTGGCCGTGGGTCAACCCGCCATGACCCATTTAATAAATGGGTCAGCCACGGGTCAACCTGCCAACACGAAGTGAACCTGTATAACCCGATTATACTATATTTCTTCTTGAAATATTGGACGTTAGGAGTATTTGATCATAGGATTAGACAATTTGAAATATTTTGCTTTATAATTATTGGATTTAATTAGTTATGAAGTACATATAATTATTTATATTCTTCATCTTGTGGAGTTTTTAGTGAATTTAATCAAATTTTGTATTTTTTAGTTAAATGGGTCGTATTGTTAACCCTTAAATTGGTCATTTTGTCTAACACGACACGACCTATTTATTAAATGGGTTAAGCGGGTAGGAAACGGGTAACCCGTTTAATAAATAGGTTGGGTTTGTGTTTAAATTTTTGACACGATTATTAAATGGGTTGGGTTTGGGTTTGTATCTTGTGACACGATAAATACCTTGACCCGACACGAACCCAACCCGACACGACCCATTGACAGCCCTAGTCTGGTATTATGAGCATGGAGCTGTAGTGGGACAAAGCCGGGGCAAAGAAGGAATCACATTCTCTTTTGGGTGCAACTCTTTTGAGTTTGGGTTTGTCTACTCTACCGTCTATCTCTACGGTACATTAAGTAGACTAATTTGGAGGTAGACTAATTTGAGATCAAGTTAAGTTAGTCTATTTATGCATGGAGTCAATCTAGCTTTGTATCAAATTTAGTCTACTTAATGTATCGGTATATTAATGTATCGTAGAACTTTCCTTTTGAGTTTTATATATAGTTGAACATGAGGGTTAAGTTGAAGAAAATTGGATGATCGATCATGTGGATGAGGAACATTTCTGTTGTGTGGTACTTTACAACATTTATATTGTTTTTTTTTTTTTTAATAGAAATTGGTATCATTAGAATCAATAGCCATGAAAAGGCCAAAGTCTACAAACTCTCAAACGAGAAACCCGGATAATAAACACCGGTATAACCTATCTAAGAAACTATAAACAATTAAGTTCTAAAAAGCGCTCACATTATGCAAGCTTACACAAGAACGGATCACCTCGTCTTCTAAGAAAGAAAATCATTCAACTAGCCTTTTACCTGCCAATCACACAATTATGGTACAAGCAAATAACTAGAAACATCTTAGAAAACTCATAGAAGCTTTCCACCCTCACACAGGCTTGCACCCCTGGGACATATGCTTTTAAGCAATCACAAGCTCCTTTCCTTTCGGATTAGAGCTTGTTCCTTCACCTGCACTGTTCAACTTATCCAACAGATTCTGCTTGGCTTTCTTTTTGTTTTCCACAGCATCTGTTGGCTTTGCAGCCTTCTTCTTGTCAGCAGTACTGTTGACTTGATACACATTTACGCAGGCATACGTGTCATTGTCAAGATAGAGAAATATTATGCCCAAAGTTTATCGTACCACGGGGATTAGTGGCTAACCCACAATCCTTGGGTAATCGGAAATAAAGACACTTAGCAAACAAACAAAAGAAAAAGAAAATAAATAAATAAAAATGTTAATCTAAGGCACCAAGCCTTAGCAATGCTCGGTTTTGGTTCTCACCAAAGCCTAATCACAACTAAGAGTCTAGTGATGATTATCTACAATGAGTCGAAATTCAATATTTTGAGAGATGATTTTAGATTAACAAAATGTAATCAAATGTAAAGCAACTAATAAAAATGCAAAGAAATTAATAAAAGTGTAACCAAATAAATGGGAATGTCGGGTGTTAGGGAGGTTCCTTCACCCAAATTCTATGTGTCGGAAGCTAATATAATGTAGATACAAATCTCCTACTTTGGCGGTAGTCGTATCCAAGGCGGTTCAAGGCTCAAGGACCGAAATTCCCTTTCATGGTATTCCTACTCCTGTTCAAGGGTCGTAGGAACTCACTTGACATAAATTAGAGCCGGTTCAAGGGTCACTAATTCACATCAAGAGGCGTAGAGATCGAGGAATTAGACTACCAAGCGACCCGCCCGCGCAATCACGCAACGAGTGTAAATCACCATGCTTATAACCCATTGAATACGAAATTGAAGGTTTCTAGCTTAGAAATTAGAGGGGGTCAAGCCTCTAACTCCGTCCTAGACATGCTCAAAATACACACCCTAGAGTTGACTAGGCTCCTAGACATGCATTTTAACCCAACAAAAATAGATATAAGCATCCATCATATGAAAATTGCACCATTACATTAAATTAAACATCTTTTACACAAAATTTGGGTTAGGGACACCACCCTAAACCCCAACAAGGAAATTACTCACAACCCATAATCATAGACATCAAAATTACAAAATTCAAATACAAAAGAGAAGAGAAGTGTAGGAGAAAACAAGAATAGTCACAAATAGCTAAAAAGCTAGCATGACTAGTCTTGATTTACAACTCCCACAATTACCCAAGTCTTGAATCTTGTAGAGGAGAAGTCTTTGATGAATTTTTGAAGGTTTGGGTGAGTAAATCCTTCAAATCCCTAAAATAAAACTAAAGAAAATATGGAAAATGGAGGAGAAGAGGATGGGAGAACAGAATGAGAAAGAGAGCAGCCCAAAGGAGCTGCCTCTGTTTTTCCGTGCGGCTCTGTGCTAGGGTTCTCTCCTCATGAGAATGTATATATATGATTAGTCTCGGTCTGTTTGTGAGAGAGCAAGAAAAGTCAAGAGTTGGTGGTTAATTAGATGAAGACCACGTGTGCTGATAACTTTGGTAAGACAAGGAGATGAATGCCACGTGTCAAGAAACTAATGGCCTGAACATAAACATAGGCAACCAGCCCATAATTCCTCACGTGCTGCATGCTTATGTATTTGTTAATTAACCAATCAAATTTAATTAAGCTTAATTGCTTAATTAAGCCATCCCCAATTTTGTCCTTTTGTCGAAAGTCTTGAATTGCTCTAATTTCGTCCCATTTTCTCTCATTTCCGCAACTCCGCTTATTTTCTACAAAATAAATAAAAATAGATTAATTACATATTAATTGACTCGAATATTAGCTTAATTCTAGTATTTTAGATATAATTTCACGTATAAAAATGCGTGTAATCAACTGTATGGGAGCTTGTTCTTAGGTCTTCCTCTCAACTTCTTGGTAGTCCCATCATTCTCTTGGCTCATTGGAACTAGACCCATGTCAATTAGATCCAAGTTCCTTTTCCCCACCGCTAAACTCAACTTCAATTTCTTTGGAGAAACCGTAACCTCAGCTTCCACCCTATCCTTGCGCTTCCCAACTACACTTACAGCCATGACCTTCGTACCTTCAAGCTCTCTGATGGTGACTTCTGGCGTGGTTTTTGCACTAGGTAGGCCGGATTATGGAGCAAAGATTCCAGTATAGCATTAGGAACCTGTGTTCTGAAAACTATTGTTTGGCCATTGACCGAAACCCTAGGTTGAAAAACCGAGTTGACTCTGCTGCAGCTAGCAGAACCCCGAGCCCAATAGCATCACTGCATGCGCTGGCTGCAATCCAGACCTCACCTGCATCACCGCCGATTCAGCTAGCACTGTACGCGTCGCCGTGGTTTCATCTTCATCTAAAGCCGGCCCAGAATAAGGCAGCCCTACATGAGTGATAAAACCATAAACCCCACAGCGACTAAACAGTTTATCTTAGCAGAATTTGCAAAGGAACTCCACCGTGTCCTCCACCCAAAACCATCTCTGAAATGGCAGAGGTCGAGAAAAGGGGATCTCAACCTGGATCCGATATTTCCCCATTTTATTGCCTTACTTATCATTCTCTTGGAAGTCACCAAGGGTAAACCCAATCATCATCATGATTCGCTCTGATCAGAATGCAGGAGGTATGTTTTGCAGCGTGATCCAGTATGATGCCTTCATCAATGGCACCGTTTCCACCGAAACCACTCCATCATATTCAGCCAATGCCACAGGGGCTCTGTTATAACCCTATGGCGCCCCTTTCCAAACCTTAAGATGGTCCGCCGGATCCGAGAGGGTAAAGAGCACACGTTGGCCCTCTGCCTCCTCCACCTGCAACGTGCCATTCACCCTCCAAGCAGAACGAAACATCCCCAAAAACGATCGCACCTTAAACTCCCTAGTTGTCAGAAGTTTCCCAACCATAAAAACATCCGGCTGCCTTAAGCCCTTGCCTTGTGGCGGACGAAGATCCACTTGTCCCTTCCCCTCGGCGATTGCAAGAGAGGAGGCGAGATGCGCGGCCATGGTATCAACAGAACTCATAGCGGATCAGTTGAAAATTGCACAGAAAGCCAAAACCCTAACCCTAGAAACAAGAGAGAGAGGCGGCCGCTGTACAACATTTCTATTGTGGTTTCACGGTATCACTTAATTGCATTGTTTGGTTCATTAAATTGGGTGTAGCAGTTAACAAATACATATCAAGAAGGATAACAGACATTCTGTATTTAAGTTCATAAGTACATCGCGTTATATGTTTGTCTTGGTAACGGTGGTACTAATCTGATTTTATTGGCACATAAGTACATCATGTGCCAATGAAATAAGTTTGACATTGGAATAAAGTCTTTGACATGTTGTGATCAGGGATTGAGTATGGGGCTTGCAATTTGATGAGACAGCACACTACTTTCCTTACACATGCAGTTGACATTTCAACTCATGTGTTACGATAAAACCTATATTCGTTAAAGGAAATGGGAATGAAGTACGTCCCACAGCCTTGCTTCTGAAGAGCTAATGAAACTTTGTTGATTAATATTTTGCTTAGTTTTTCACGTACTTATACTGAATAAAGAAACTTAGAACAGTAGGGAAAAAAAATCGCTCTCAAATCTTTATTGAATCTCAAACAGTTAATGAATTAAAATTATAAAAGAATTTTCTCTTTAACATACAATTAAGCATTGGCTGGTAGAAATGCTGCTACTATTTCTACTTTACAGCTAATATTATAATAAACACAACTGAGTACGGTATTAAGAAAGTTACGGATAAAACAATGAACAATGTAATCACTATTCTAACAATCTTCACAAGCTCACAAAAGATTGTTATCCTGACAAAGATGAAGCTAACTAGTTGCACTAGTAGTACTGTAGTAATCAATCTATCATCACCCTTAATCTCAACTAGGAAGGAGACCCTAATCTATGAGGGCGCAGGGCAATGAGCACTGAATTATACCTTTTAACATTCTCCAATACCTTAATGAAGTCTTATAGAAACAAACCTGAGAGCAAGTCCACCGGTTCCTCTTTGACCGAGCAAAGCATGGATTTGGTGAGGTGGTGACCGGCCAACCCCAAAATCTCTCTTCCACCAACACAAGCTTGACCGGGCAAAGGATGAACTTTCTTGACCGAAGTCAAGAAAAAAGGCAAGAGGATGACATTTTCCTTGACACAGCCAAGGCCTGTGCTAGCTCGGCCCACACCCAAACGTGGGTGACGTCTGTGGAGAGAGAAGAGAAACAGACGCGCTGATGAAGCTAACCTAGAAACCCAATCAGTCAACAATCGATCGAGTTCAAAAACTAAACTTAGCAAGACATGGACCACGTCGAGAGAATCAACTTTTGTACCTCATGCAGCTCCGAAGATCGCCAGAGATTGCAGGAACTTCGCCAGAAAACCCGTAGCTTCTCGTCGTCGATTCTTTGTTCACCGTCGATGCATGTACAATCCGAGAACGCAGGGACGTAGGCGACGGCGAGACAAAGCTATTGCCGGTGGTTCGCCGCGGAGAGGTGGTCGGAAGGAGGAGTTCTGTCCGGGTCGTGGCTTCGGGTCGTCGAGGAGCAGAAACGGGTCGAGAGTTCTGATCGTCTCTGGAATGATCTGGGACGGTGATTCGATCTAAGGGCTATTTATAGCCTGAGTTTCATTTCAGAAGAACGGTGCTGATCAAGCGGTGGACTTTTTAACGGTCCAGATCATGCCAGAGCATTTCGTTTTATTTAAAATGAATTTCCATAATTCCTAAACTTCTGAAATTCAAAATACATAGTTCCGGTGTCGGAAAAATTCCCCGAAAATTCTCACAGACTCGTAACGTCGCATACTTTATTATAGACTCCAAACAAACTTTGGAGATTCCACCTTGTGAAAAATCCTAATACTTATTTCCGAAGACCCTAATAATTACCGAAGTCGTCAAATTGTTCCACACGATCTCATCGATAAATTTTTCCGGGGCTCACAGGTGGCTTCACTTATTTCTAGATAAATTGTCGGTAACTGTAGGTGGCTCATAATTTGTCCACCGAAAATATTAGAAAAATAGTAAATTGCATAATTATGACATTAATTATCCATAAATCTCCATTATTATCATCTATTTACATCAAATATATTTTAATTTTAAAATAAAAAAAATTAAAATTCAATGAACAGTTTGAGACAAATTTATCATGCTTGAGACAAATTTATCATCCTAGTTTCAATTACTAAGTCGTGAAAAAGGTTTCAATCAAGAACAAACCATTAATGCATGCATAAGTTCTTATTACTTCCCTAGATTACTTAAGCAAGATGAACGCACAATTACTAAGCCTTTAGAATAAACAATCAAGGTATAGAACGCTATCCTATCAACAATTCATTCCAAGCATTAATCACATGTGGAAGTTTGATCGAAACAAGTATGCAAAACTAGTGTGGAACGCCTACCTAGCATGCAATCCTTTTTATTTGGTTTCACCTATTGTCCTATAGGTTTTACTACCATTGAAACAAGCATTATTAACCGTTTAGGAGATTAAAATACCTATTTCTAGCCCCACTCACATGATCATAATATTTTATGTGCGCATTCATAAAACATAAACATGCAAGAGTTATCTGTAAACCAAAACCAAATAAACAATTTCACAACAAAGCAATCACGAAACTAGGAATCAAAATATTGTCAAAAACATATCTTAGGGGCTTCAAACCTCGCCCCTAACAAAAGTAGATTAGCCACACATTGTCTCAAAATTCACAACTAGAAACATATAAGTTTGAATTACAAGAAAATAAAAACCGTAAAGGGCAGAAGATGAGAGCCACGAATTCACTTTTAGGCAGCCTTGAACGTAAGAACTCCCTTCAAGATAGTACGCGGCAAGGCTTGATGAAGATGGATGATGGTGTGCACGGTTTTTGCTCTTGGAGGACTTGGGAATTTCAAGACTTTGTGTGCTAGGGTTTGGGAGCAGAAAATGGCGCAGTAGGGTGGTGATTTTCAACGTTTGCAGAAGCCATATGTGTATGAGAAACACCGCCCAAGTTTCCTTTTCCAATTCTGCTTTGAAAGCCTCCCCTAGTTGCTTGAGGATTACTCTGATTGGTGCACAATTAAATGATTTTCAAGGCTTAATAATCTTCCCAAATTCTTGATGAATCATTATAAGACTCTCCTTCATATTTTCAGCAGCAATAACCGTCCAAAAATGCCCAAGAAATCCGTCCATAGAAGATTTCTGCCAAACTGTCCTGTTTTGACTAGGATTCAATTTCTGACTCTGAAGCTTCGTTCTTGGACAAGGAACGACTTCGTCTTGACAAGTTTCTGGATGGTTCTTGACTCCCACGTTCTCTATGACATCATATCTTCTATATTGATCAATAACCTTCTGGAAAAACTCCAATTAAATCGCCGGAAAAGATCTCCCAAAAAGCTTCGTGAAAAGCTGACAGTTTCTGCCTTATCGGGAAGCCTGCTCTGCATTTAATTTCCTGCTGCCTCGTTGACTCTTCTGACCAGTTCTTTGGCTCTTGTTGAAGTATAACATCATGTCTTCAAGGTTCGCTGGCCCTTTATGCATAGCTGCAGCTGGAAGAATGCAATAATTGCTCCTCAAAACCGTTCCCAGAAAGCTGATTCTGAAACTGCAGTTTTCTGCTTTGCAGCAACTGTTTTGCACAACGATTTCCGTGGACTTCCCTTGTGATTTCTGGCTAAAATGTTGATCAAAATTAATCCTATGCATCAGTACTTTATGGTTCATGGCTTCGTTGCTCCCTTTAAGCTCTTATTTCTCTTGAATCACTCCACGAACTACCTAAAAAGAAAACAAAGTTAAAACTGACTTTTTAAAGGACTATGAAAAGTGTAAAGTATTGCACATTATATTTGTAGCATTTATGCTCCTATCAAATTCCCCCACACTTAGCTTTTGCTAGTCCCTTAGCAAAATCAAAACCAAGAAAATAAAACAAAGACTCAAAACAAACTATGCCTTCAACATTGTTGTCTCAGAAATCTCTTACTTTCATAGCATCAAGATTAGCACGCAACCAAGAGTCAATCATGAGTAATTCGAGAGTTAATTAAAACATATATTCCTCATATAAGCATGTAAGACACGGATGTGACAATGGTGGTGGGTGGAGCTCAACATGTATCCAACAAGTATGATTCAAACCTCACATGATTCATCACTTTTTCTTCTCTCAGATCAAGGTTAATGCTTAAAAGCTTTTTCACTCAAATATATGTGAGAGATGATAATATTTTCGACAAACAAAAAGCTCACATATATAAAGAAAGAAAGGCTATGTCAAAATATATGCAATAATTTTTTTCTTTTTCGATCTCATGAAGGATACCAACTACTTGCCGAACGGACCGAACCATATGCTCAACTCTTGTAGCCAATCTCCACTGATCAAAGGTTGCCCATCTTAAGGATCAAAGAGGTCTTAATTCAAGGTTGTAATGGGGCCAAGGTTTAGGGGTTTAAAGAAACGAAAGGGTGAGGAAAAATCACAAAGTGTTCTAAAAACCTAGTGGAGCCTTAATTGAAGCATTGAGACGTCTTCTTTTAGTCACCAAGACATCTTGCAACGTTGAGCTTCATGTGTGTCTTTATTGAGAGCCAGATGTCGTTTTGTTGGGCCCTTGCTTCATTCTAACCTCCTCTTGTAGTCACAACTAGAAAACCAATTCCATACATCAATCCATCTCATGCCTTAGCCATATTTTCACTTTTTTTTTTCTTTGTCGTCCATTTTTTCTTTTTCTGTTTTTTTTTTCGGCATATAACAAAATTTTTTTTTTTTATGGCAAGGCTTTTACACTTTTTTAACTCAAGATGTATGTCTTGATTCCCCCACACTTGCTTCCTTCCATCATCTCTTCTGTAGTGCCTTCAAAATCTTGTTTGTCTCATGAATTAGCTCCACTAAATCCTTAGAACAAGGGTAGGGCCGGGATATAACTATACTAAGGTTTAAGGGTTAGGATTTTGAAGGTGATGAAAGAAAAAGGTTTAAACGTAGACTCAAAGGGGTTGAACTAAGGGGTTGTACATCTTGTGTACACAAATGGGGACACAGGCTATTTTTGGCTTTGGTGGAAGTTCCTAGGTGCCTTTATCCTTTCCGAAATCAGGGACATGTATTGATAAAAGTTTCGACCAGTACAAAAGCAAGTTCTAGTAAGCTCTAGAGTCCGTTAAACTTAATCTGTGGCAAGCAGTCAATCAAAGAGAAAGATAATGAGATCACTAAGCATCGCCAAGAAAATAGGAGTATAATTTTTTTTTTTTTAATAAACACTCACAAAGAATGGCAAATAGGCTCAAGTTCTCACAAGGGTTATTATGAATCACACTCATCATCAACATGCTCATAATTCTATACCAAGGTCAACGAAAACCACATCTACTACACAATCATATGCTTTACATATATTGTAATTAACCAAAGAATTATTTTAAGATCATCTCAATATTGTGATCCTCTTTTATCCATAATTTCAGAGATTAAGTTCATCCTAGACAGTTGAGAGGCAACCTAAGACTCGAAAAACAAAGCAAAAACTGAAAACAAGAACTAAAGACTCCAAAAGAAAGAAAATAACTAACGCAAATTTTTTTTTTTATAAGACTCAAATTTGACAAATTCCCTTCCCCCACACTTGAATCATACATTGCCCTCAATGTATGGCAAATTAAATCAAACAATGCATAATCGAAGTGTCAAGAAAGAAAATCACAAGATGCAAAGGAAGAAAAGTGAAAAAGTGTAGAGAAAATCTCCCCCTTGTAGACCTCCCATGCTCACGACCTTTGGAGATGACAACAAAGACCCCAACCTCAAGACCATAAGGCCTTGACTTCCTAACGTAAGCTCCAGGCTAAATTGACTCCAAGGAAGAAGTAAGTGAGGGCACAGAGGCAAGAAATCATCTTGTTGCATCTTCGGAACCC
Organism: Rosa rugosa; assembly: GCF_958449725.1. Taxonomy (NCBI): domain Eukaryota; kingdom Viridiplantae; phylum Streptophyta; class Magnoliopsida; order Rosales; family Rosaceae; genus Rosa; species Rosa rugosa. The sequence goes on from NC_084825.1 coordinate 13,012,708, forward strand.
ACAAGTTTTGTCTCGGCAGCCCATGTTCCAGATCCCATAACTTTTCGATGCAGCGTCAGATGATTGAGAGACCACTTGGAAGTGAAATTTGACGTTTCTAGCTTTCTGTGCATATGTGGAACACCTTCTAACTCCAAGTGGGTTGAAAGTTATAGCCCTGTGAAGTTAGAGAAAGAGCAGGAAAACGAACAGAAAATCTGATAGTGACCTTTACCCATTCAAACCTGTATAGAGGGAGCATCCCTGGTCCAATGGAAGCGATTTTTTGGGCCTTTTATGTAACACAACTGCACAGTTTCCTGTTTTCCTGGGCTGACCTTGCTGCATTCAAACTGGAACTGGGAACGCATATGAACTCCGAATCCAGTTCTGTAAAAACCAACATAAACTAGACTCAGAGATCTTTCGATGCATATAAGATACGTCTACTGGTTCCATCGGAGCTAAAAACTTCAGTCATCCAAAGTAGACTGACTGTATGGTCGGCACTCTGTTTTTACAACAGTGACACTTTTCACCATTCTCTACAACCTTATGACCTTGCACAAACACAAAACACATCAAAAGGAACTGAATATAAAATGAAGAAATAAATAAAGCATCCTTTGGGTTGCCTCCCAAGAAGCGCTTGAGTTTAACGTCTTTCAGCCAGACGAAGTGGCTCTTCACCAAGAGTAATCAGGAGGCTTAGGCCGCGGTTCGATCAGATGCTTAAGCCTCTTCAAAGATGTTTCATGATCCCTTGATAGCAACTTGGGTAACTTGGGAGCAATGGAAAGATATGATTTGATGCTCCTCTTTTTCTTTCTCTTCTTCCATTGTCTCCTTCTTTTCTTAAGTTCAACAATCATGGCTACAATGATATCCTTATGTGATTTGAGATGTTCACTTATGACCATCTCCACATGATCAACAAACTCAACCATTGCTTGGATGGGGAGAACATGTGTAGAGCTTGAATGAGGCGTTGAAGGATCAGATGGTCTTCCATGTGCTAGCAATAAAGGCCCAAATGTAAGAGCTTTGATGGAATCTTGTTTTAAGCAATCGTCCCTCGTGGTCTCATTACTTTTTGGATCTTCATGTGATACCATGATTGTTTCAGGCACTTGGGACACATTTGCATGAAGCTCATCTTTACTTCCTTCATTGTAGGGTTCCTCATCATCAAAGGGATCTTCCATTTCCCACTTTTCAAGCTCGGACATGTAGTGTACTTCAACATGCTCACAAGTCTCAACGTTGAGTTGCTCCTTATAAGACTCATCCAAATCTCTTGCTACATCCTCATCACATGTTGAATAATTGAATACCTCATGAGGTTGACCTAAAACCATAGTTGTCAAGAGCTCCCCTAAAGTTGTCATCAGTGTAGGAGGGTGCTCCTGAGATATGAAGGTCTCCCAACGCCTTTGAGTTTCTGCCCAATCACCATCCTCCTCACGAGCTTGCTGTTCCTGAATCAAAGCTTGAGTAGCAGCATTTAGTTCCTTAATAATCTCATCATAATTATTAGACATACCTGAGTTTTGAGGAGGTGGTGGCCTATAATCATGGTATGAATATGGGGAAGCGTCAAACTCCTTGAAAGATCCTTGTTGCATGTTTGGATAGTTAATCGAGGAAGAATAAGGAGGATTATCCCATGCCAGATTGTGTGGAGGTGCACAATAATTATTCCAATGCCGTTGGTTGTCATGAAATCCTCCAAGCATGGTACGTATTTTGATCATAGTATCCTTCATATCGGATGCTTGGACATGTCTCCATTGAATGACCAACCATGGAGCATATGGAGCACACCTCGTAAGACTGATGCCACATTTGAAAAACAAAACAGAAATTGAAGTTAGTAATATATACAAAAAGAATATATAAATCCTAAAAATCAAAATATATACAAAAATAAAAACAAACAATGTGAAAAATAAGTATTTTTCAATCCCCGGCGACGCGGCGCCAAAAATTGATACGCCCAAAATAGACGCTCAATTTAACCCTGCAATGATGTAGTCGTCAGTAGTAAAGGATAAGCAAGGATCGTTCGATGCCAGAGATTGAGGGTAACTTTATTAATCACACAAAAGAAAAGAAAACAAAACAAAACTAACAAATAAAAAAAAGAATAACAAAATCTGAACTAAGCCAAAGAAAACGTCAAACAACAAAAAGAAAAGAGAGAAAGATGGAGGGACAGATAGGAGGATTGCAGAGGCGTTGCAATCCTGAAACACACTAAACTGGGGGTTTGTGGTTTTTCTACGAAAATAAACAGAAAACAAAGAAAAGAAAAATGATTTTGAGTTTAAGGTTTGAAAGATATGATGAAGATGTTAGGAACTCGGAAATCCACCACCAAAACATGCTTGAGACAAATTTATCATCCTAGTTTCAATTACTAAGTCGTGAAAAAGGTTTCAATCAAGAACAAACCATGAATACATGCATAAGTTCTTATTACTTCCCTAGATTACTTAAGCAAGATGAACGCAGAATTACTAAGCCTTTAGAATAAACAATCAAGGTATAGAACGCTATCCTATCAACAATTCATTCTAAGCATTAATCACATGTGGAAGTTTGATCGAAACAAGTATGCAAAACAAGTGTGGAACGCCTACCTAGCATGCAATCCTTTTTATTTGGTTTCACCTATTGTCCTATAGGTTTTACTACCATTGAAACAAGCATTATTAACCGTTTAGGAGATTAAAATACCTATTTCTAGCCCCACTCACATGATCATAATATTTTATGTGCGCATTCATAAAACATAAACATGCAAGAGTTATCTGTAAACCAAAACCAAATAAACAATTTCACAACAAAGCAATCACGAAACTAGGAATCAAAATATTATCAAAAACATATCTTAGGGGCTTCAAACCTCGCCCCTAACAAAAGTAGATTAGCCACACATTGTCTCAAAATTCACAACTAGAAACATATAAGTTTGAATTACAAGAAAATAAAAACCGTAAAGGGCAGAAGATGAGAGCCACGAATTCACTTTTAGGCAGCCTTGAACGCAAGAACTCCCTTCAAGATAGTACGCGGCAAGGCTTGATGAAGATGGATGATGGTGTGCACGGTTTTTGCTCTTGGAGGACTTGGGAATTTCAAGACTTTGTGTGCTAGGGTTTGGGAGCAGAAAATGGCGCAGTAGGGTGGTGATTTTCAACGTTTGCAGAAGCCATATGTGTATGAGAAACACCGCCCAAGTTTCCTTTTCCAATTCTGCTTTGAAAGCCTCCCCTAGTTGCTTAAGGATCAATGAATTAAAAAGCGCGCCTCAAGGCGCGCCTGAGGCGCAAAAAGCGATTTTCTGGCCTGAAAATGAGTGTGTTTCAGGGGCTAGGCGACGACGCTGGTGAGGCGTTCTCCAAGGCGTGAAAGGCGTCCTCCAAGGCGTGAAAGGCGTACGCGCAGAAAAAATGCGAAGTGACGTCGTTTTGAAACAGAATGGGTTTAAAGGCTTCTAGGTCGCGACTGCTACCCCAAATTCGATTTCAGCCCTCTGCCCCTCTCTGTTCCAAAAGGTAGCGATTCGATCCCTAACCCAGAGTTCGAGTTAGGAGTTCGATTTCAGCCCGATTTCAGCCCTCTACCCCTCTCTGCGCAGCAGTCAATTTGAGCTTGATTGGAGGTCGATTCGCAACAGGCTATTTGAAGGTATTGGAGTTGGATACTTGGATTCGCAACATGCCATTTGAACTTCTGAAGGTATGATTCCCGATTTCCCGTCTATATTTACTTGGGTTTGAGTTGTTCTTGTCTAGACAATCATATATGTCCAGCAACCCCATTAATTTGGTTGCAATAGTTTGTGGGTTACTGTCAATTACTCAATTTTGCAGATTTTGATCTTTTAGATATTCTTGTTTGTGGGTTACTGTCAATTTTGCAGATTTTGTGATCCCATTGGAAAATGAGGGAGAAGGGGTTTGATTATACTGTGGTGTTAATGTCAGAGATTAGTATGCTGCGGATGGAGGGGAGTGGAACTCCTCTTATGTCAACAAGCTGACACGCCCTGTTCGCAGGGATTCCGCATTGGCAACTGCCAACATTGAATAGGTTAGCTTTCCTTCTTGACTTTTTGTACTAGATAGTTAGTCTTGTTTTCAATCTCCATTGGTCAATTCCCTGTTACAGATTTACATGCATCTTGTTTGAAGTTGCAGAAGTTTACTGCACTGTAATGTGTTTATTGTTTTACATAGACTCTAATGTGTATTGTTTTACCTCGAATTGATCACATTGAGCTTTGTTTTTGAATTTATGTTTACTGCATTACAACAGTAATACTAGGGAAGCAACAGGCTTTTCCTTGGGTTAGTCTTTAGTTTTTGCACGTCTGGATAGATTTTGTTAATGCAAGTCTGGTAGGAAGGCCTTAACCCTCTATTCAGTTGATAAAAGGAAGGAATTAGGATCACACACTTATCTAGTTTACATTTCTTTATCAACATTAGGCTTGTAGAGCTATCTAAACTTGTAGAAATAAGAAATGCGGCAATTCATTGTTCCATGAGTTAGCCTGAAAGAAAGTTACTAGTAGTTTTAAGATTTGAGAAACTGCTAATTGGTCTGGGGGTGTATTCAGGATACTGCCACCATAAAATAGGTATGATTTGCTTCTTGGAGAGAAAGTTAGTTTTGTATTCTATCTCTGTTGGTTCCCGCTTTAAGTTAGAAACTCGCACATCAATTTGAAGTTGTTAAATTTCACAATTGTTGTACTTTTACCTAGAATTGAGAATCACAATTGTTGTACTTTTACCTAGAATTGAGAATGACTGAACTTTGTTTCTGAATAAGTTAAGTGCATTACAACATTAATTGACCAATCTCATACTTGAGAAGCATAAGCCTAAGAAACTCCTGAACTTCTAACTATAGTTCTCATTTATTCTTGATCTTTGGTGTTTGAACTTTAAATCCTTGATTTCATTTTATGTTGGTAATTTTGTTGAATCATATGCTTCTAGTACTTCATTTATTGTGAGTGAATGACAATTAGTAATGTTCTTTTGGTTGAATCATAATGTGGTATGTATAAGAGTAGAAATTACATGAATATATGTGATTTATACGTAAGGCTTACGCCTTATGCGCCTTATGCCTCAAGGCTGCAAGGCTCTCCCGAAAACGCCTCGGGTACGCCTTCAGCGTTTTAAAACATTGTTGAGGATTACTCTGATTGGTGCACAATTAAATGATTTTCAAGGCTTAATAATCTTCCCAAATTCTTGATGAATCATTATAAGACTCTCCTTCATATTTGCAGCAGCAATAACCTTCCAAAAATGCCCAAGAAATCCGTCCATAGAAGATTTCTGCCAAACTGTCCTGTTTTGACTAGGATTCAATTTCTGACTCTGAAGCTTCGTTCTTGGACAAGGAACGACTTCGTCTTGACAAGTTTCTGGATGGTTCTTGACTCCCACGTTCTCTATGACATCATATCTTCTATATTGATCAATAACCTTCTGGAAAAACTCCAATTAAATCGCCGGAAAAGATCTCCCAAAAAGCTTCGTGAAAAGCTGACAGTTTCTGCCTTATCGGGAAGCCTGCTCTGCATTTAATTTCCTGCTGCCTCGTTGACTCTTCTGACCAGTTCTTTGGCTCTTGTTGAAGTATAACATCATGTCTTCAAGGTCCGCTGGCCCTTTATGCATAGCTGCAGCTGGAAGAATGCAATAATTGCTCCTCAAAACCGTTCCCAGAAAGCTGATTCTGAAACTGTAGTTTTCTGCTTTGCAGCAACTGTTTTGCACAACGATTTCCGTGGACTTCCCTTGTGATTTCTGGCTAAAATTTTGATCAAAATTAATCCTCTGCATCATTACTTTATGGTTCATGGCTTCGTTGCTCCCTTTAAGCTCTTATTTCTCTTGAATCACTCCACGAACTACCTAAAAAGAAAACAAAGTTAAAACTGACTTTTTAAAGGACTATGAAAAGTGTAAAGTATTGCACATTATATTTGTAGCATTTATGCTCCTATCAAACTTGCTTTGACAATCAGCACATGTCATATCGATTATAGGATGAAATCAATTCTACTTGTTTATTGACTCTATGCAACTCTTCAAAATATCCCAATCACATGCGTATACTGTATACATTTTACTTTTGCCAACAATAGTGAGTCTCATATTATCAGAAGGAATTAAATTCTCTTTTGGGTGTAACTCTCTTAGAGCATCTTTAGTAGAGTTTCTATTTTGGCTCTTTAGCTATTTTAGAGAGCATGTTTAGCTTTTTATATATTTTAGCAGCTGCACCAAACTCCTAAGTGGCTCTTCATTATAAGTTTTAGCTATCTCGCTCCTAAATATAGAGAGTGAGATAAGGCTCTCTATAATTTAAAACATTCATTTTGGGTTACTTTATGTAATTTATAAATACATTTAAACTATTTAATCTTCATTTGAAAAATAATATAAACTCAAAATTAGCTAAAATAGAGAGCACTGATACAGATGTATTTCTAAATTAAGTGGCTAGCCAAAATGATTTTTGAGCTATTTTGACTGAAATTTGACTCAAAAATGGCTAGCATTGCTAAAGATGCTTTTAAGTGGTGAACTTGCGTAGTTCAAACATGAGTGGTAACTTGCACAGCACAGATTCAGGTCAAATATGCTAAACAAGTGTTTTAATTATCAATTTGGTTGAAAATGCATGATCTGGATTCTGATTGTTGGGTGGTGTTTGGTTCATGACATTTTTGTTTTGGTTTTATTGTAAACATATATCTTATGGCATGTTTGTTTACTTGAATAGAGAATACAAGAATCAAATGACAACCTAAATGTGGAGAGAAAAATAAATTAGTATAGGAATGAATTATTCTCAATACGAAATTTACTAACATTATTTAATTAGAGTAGGAATACACTTTTTTCGATTAGTATTGTTTACTACTTATTCTAAATCAGAATCAACTAATTTAAACCTTCAACTCAAAATTCAAGTTAATAGATTCATGAAATGTACATTAAGGTACTCATACATCAAGTAAAAAGGTTCAATAAATAGTAGACTAGTTCGATATAAAGGTTAACTAATTCGAGATTAAACCAAGTCAGACTACGAATGCATAAAGTCAGTTTACCTCTATATTGAATTAATTGGTTTGATGTATTGATAAATTAACATACAGTAGAACAGTAGAACTTTTCTGCTATATAATAGTTGAAATTCGGTGTATTGATGCTAAACGTACTAAAACATGTTGGGTGCATACGCTGATGCTTAAAATACAGTTCAATAATCAAGCAATTTTGTATAAAATTCAAGTAATCTTCAATTTTATTGGGTCGAGTTGGGAAAAATTAAGCAACCCATCCCTTGGAGCAAGTCCACCCGTTGGGTTAGCAAGTCACTTACTATTCACTACTTTTTATGTTTATTTCCACACTCTGGGTCATGGGCACAGTTTTCAAATTGACCTGGTGACCTCTGGGTCACTTTTGTGACTTGCAAACTGACCCGGTGACCCAGGAGTAGAAAAGAATACTTCAATTCAGAGTTAATTCGATGATTCTATTCATCCCACAATGAGGGTATATATACAAGTACAAATGAGTAGTCTAACTCTAATAGGAAACAATCTTTCCATAATTACAGGATATCCTAATTAAATAAAAATCTAATTACATACAGATTTACAGCGATTCTACACTCCCCCTCAAGTTGGTGCATAGATATCTATCATGCCCAACTTGTCAACTGAGCTGTCAAATACCTTCCTGGACACTCCTTTAGTAAGAATATCAGCTAATTCCTCCTTTGAGTTTACAAATGGAAAGCGAATAACCTTTCTGTCAAGATTTTCTTTAATAAAATGACGGTCAACCTCCACATGCTTTGTTCTATCATGCTGAACTGGATTATGTGCAATCTCCATGGCAGCTGTATTATCACAATGCAAATCCATAGGCTTTTTAAGCTTGTATCCCAGGTCTTTCAAGAAATTACGAATCCACAACATTTCACAGACTCCGTGTGCCATACCTCGGAACTCAGCTTCTGCACTTGATCTGGCAACAACTTTTTGCTTTTTGCTACGCCAAGTGACAAGGTTCCCTCCAACAAAAGTGAAGTACCCAGATGTAGAACGTCTGTCAGTTTTATGACTAGCCCAATCTGCATCTGTGTACCCAACAACTTCCAATTCATCTTTTTTCTGAAACAGTAACCCTTTACTTGGCGCCATCTTCAAGTACTTCAAAATACGAAAGACTGCATCCATATGCTCTTCACTAGGACAATGCATAAATTGACTAACAACACTTACAGCATAAGCAATATCAGGTCTAGTATGTGAAAGATAAATCAACCTTCCTACAAGACGTTGATACCTCCCTTTATCAGTTGGAACTTGATCAGGATAGATAGCAAGTCCGTGATTCGTCTCAATGGGTGTCTCGATGGGTCTGCAGTCCAGCATCCCCGTTTTAGCAAGTAAATCAAGAACATATTTCCTCTGTGAAAGTGAAATCCCCTTCTTCACCTTGCAACTTTAATACCCAAAAAATACTTCAGTTGTCCCAGATCCTTCATTTCAAACTCCTTTGACAAATACTTTTGCAATTCATTTATCTCTTTCGGATCATCCCCTGTAACAATCATGTCATCAACATACACAATAAGAGCTGTAATCTTACCACTCTTGCGCTTGATGAACAAGGTATGGTCAGAATTGCTCTGTCTGTATCCAAAGGCTTTCATGGACTTTGAAAATCTTCCAAACCAAGCTCTTGGAGACTGCTTCAGGCCATACAAAGACTTCTTCAATTTACACACCTTGCCAACGTCACTTGGATAATTCTTAACACCTGGGGGCACATCCATGTACACTTCTTCTTCCAAATTCCCATTAAGAAACGCATTCTTCACATCAAACTGGTGCAAGGGCCAATCTTTGTTTGCTGCAAGTGAGATTAGAATCCGGACAGTATTAATCTTTGCCACAGGTGCAAAAGTCTCCTCATTATCAATCCCATAACGTTGTGTATATCCTTTGGCAACCAACCTCGCCTTGTATCTATTAATAGTTCCATCTGCATTAAGCTTCACAGTAAATACCCAACGACATCCTACAGTCTTCTTTCCAACCGGCATAGGTACTAGCTCCCATGTTGCATTCTTTTGAAGAGCTTCCAATTCTTCATTCATCGCCTTTGTCCATTTTGGATCCGTCAATGCATCCTGCACGTTACTAGGAATAGATACAGTAGATAATTGATCAACAACAAGTGCATGTGACCTAGAAATCCTATGGTTAGACATAAAATTAGCTATAGGGTATTTAGCTTTGGCTTTGATATCTGGTTCATATTGTTTCTTAGGAATTCCCTTGGTAACCCTTTGTGATTTCCTAGGTTCGACACTTTCTAACCTAGAAAACAAATAATAAGTCAATCTAATATCTTGCAATTTGGATGTGCAGATGATAATGGATTCATATGCCAACGATGCGGACGTCTTAAGAGCAAATAAGAGATACGGGAGATGGAAAGTAAAATAAAATCATTGCAGGAAAAGGTTCGTCTAGCTGCCGAGTCTGCAGGCTCTTATATTAGTATCCTTCTTTCTTTGTCTTAAGCATTACTGATGTTATTTTAGCAATTGGAGGTTTTGATTATTGACAATACTTTCCATCGTTGTCATCACTAGGATTGACAGTGGTTGCTTAATATAATAGCTTTTGTACTATGGAAAGAGAATTAATTACATATTTTGATATTGAACAGCTTGATCTTTGACCGACTTTTGCTTACCAGGAAGTTATTTGGCTCTGTATAAGCAATCGAGACACTCCGATCCAAAGGCAACTATTTAGTCCTTGCTGCATCTATTTGATCCCAACTTGGGAGGGGATTATGGAGGTAGCTCATTGAGTTTAATTATTTTCTTGTAATAATGAAAGTAGTTGGGTAATATTTATAATGGAAGAAAGTATATATTAATCAAATGGTTCTGGAGAAGAGTGTTCAAGATTGTCAATTTGGAAAAGAAACCAGTCTATGTATTTGATATGAATAATTCATCTTTGTCTTCAGAATTCAATGAAGCTGGAAGACTAGAGTGAAGCTCTAGCATATTGCAGATTGACCATTGCAGTATATCACAGTAAGTTTTTTTTTTTTTTTTTTTTTTTTTTGAAATAGAAGATTAAAATTCTTATACTGAGGCTAAAAATGAAAAATATGTCCAATGTCTAGTTTAGTGTACGCCAAAGTTCTAGCTTCTTCAAGTTGATGCCTTCATGGTATAAGTGATATTACATTTAGTTTTTTTTTTGGTCAATATATTGCATTTTAGTTTAAATTCCTGTTGCTTCAATTGGCATCCGTAGAAACCAAACAGAAATAAATCAGTTTTGCTGGAAGAAATGGATATTTCGAATTGACCAGTGGAGATTTATGCGCTGCTTACATATATAGTTGCATTGCTAGATAAGGGGTTGATTAATGAAACTTGCAACGGCTGGACTTGTGTTGTTAAATTCTCTGCAACAGTAGTTGTGCACTTGGCTTTCTCTTCAAAGTTCTCTTGCTGTTTCATATAGCATTGTGTGCATGACTAATCTTGTGTAGTCCAGTTTGCTATTTAGACGAAGTACTCATTCTTGCATGTTTTCAGTAATCTAGGCCAACGTTGTACCATAAGATACAAGTTCATGACTTTGTCTTTTTGAAGGAAACATCAAAATATTAAGTTAATTGTTAGGTTTCTGATTAAAACATTATTTGATTGTAGGATGAGTAAAGAGTAACCAGAGAACTTGATGCGATATTTTAATGCAGGTTACAGAAGCAAGAGCTGGCATCATTTGCTGTGTCGGCTAAAAATTTGGTCCGGGCTGTGGAGGAGTCTGTGAGACAAGAACTTCTCACAGCTTTTATCGTTTATCCTTTATTAGTCTCAGCTTTTATAGTTACTTATCATGTTTTCTGGAACAACACTTAAACTTAGCTTTTGTTATTCTTTCTGTAGATCCGCATAAGGCTTTTCAATCAGGTTGTTGCATAATGGGAAGAATTATATTTCAAGTCATTAGTTCCTAGCATGGTCTTTGACCAAAGGATCTATTGTTCAGTTGTTTATATATGTATTTCCAATTTTCATGTTCTCTGAATAACTTTTGTGGTAAAATAGTTTAGCCATCATCTTCTATGGTGTTCATATGGTATGGGGCATGGCAATGTATCCTTTGGTCAGTGACTTGACCAGTGACTATGTATATATCTTACAATAGTTTAACAAAGTATATAACTATGACTTGAAAATTCCAAAATGTGTTAGTGACTTGTAGAACAGTGACATAGTCAACAACTTGCAATGTGACATGGTCAGTTACTTAGTTAGTGACTTGGCTATTAACTTGTGACTTGGCTACTGAAAGTTACTTGGTTAGTGACATGGTCAATTACTTAGTTAGTAACATGTGATTAACAGTGACTTGGATATTCATGGTCAGTTACTTAGTTAGTGACATGTGATTAACAGTGACTTGGCTATTAACTTGTGACTTGGCTTCTGACAGTTACTTGGTTAGTGACATGGTCAGTTACTTAGTTAGTGACATGTGATTAACAGTGACTTGGCTATTAACTATGTTACTGTTAATCCATGATTATGTCACTGGCCAAATTACTGACCATGTCACCATCATCAGGATCTTTTTCACAATTGTCATAGGGATTGAAACAATGGTAATGAAGATCGGAATAGATTCAAATTCTACTACGTTACAAACTAGAGAAAATGTAGCTAACCACCACAACAACATTGAATGACATAATTTGTCTAGACAACCATTTCACAATAGGCAAAATGAGGAGCAAAAAGTTAGATTCTTTTCTCTTTAACTAGGCAGAATAACAATCTTAAAGCAGGAACTGAAATACATTACACTCATATTCCAATTTCATATAGATCATGAGTAGCCGTAGGAGGAACAAACAGGACAACGTTGAATTCTACATCAACTTCAGCGGTAAAGTGGCTGCATGACAATTGTGACAATTATTGCTCTGAAGATACTCTATTAGCAGAACAGAAAAACAAGGGCATGTGCGGGAAGACCCCCAATCTGATAGCTTGGAATCCTAGCAGATTTTCCTTTCCCGAGGCCTAATCTTTTCCAAAACATCAAACCTGAGCATTTGCTTTCTGTAATACATAAATGCAGTCAAAATAATGCATTAAATTGATAAACATCAAACCTGAGCATTTGCTTTCTGTAATACCTAATTCATTGACACCACAATAATGCAACATTATAATCACATTTAGTTCTATAGTTTGATTTCCACAAAAGCGACACACATTGATAAAAGTAAATCATCTTTCATTTTCCAGAAAGAAATGTGATCGTTAACATTTGCATTATTTATCTTACTTTTCCTCAGCAAGTATCTAACAACAGACAAATATACCAAACAGTAGCTCATGTAATTGACAGATGATGGATTTGTTTTATTTGAAACATTTGTACCATTTGAGTAAATCTGAACTCTCATTCAAACCATGCTGATTTCTATTTCATAACCAAAAAATGTTCTTATTTATTATTATTTAATGCTCATGACAGGAAGAACATGAGAGGATTATAAAGCAAAGGGAAAATGCTAATTCAGGACTTACATGGGAAGAATACAAATCAATGAAATTCACATTGCAGGTGATTGAGTCTCTTGCCTACAACCTACGATAAGAAACAGAAAAACAGAACAGTTTAAATGCATACATTCATTTGAATTTTGAAACAAATACTAACCCTTAATATCCAATGCAATACCACATGATTGAAATCCAAATTTTTACGTCTCTTGCCTACAACCTACGATAAGAAACAGGTTAAGAGAAATAAATAGGACCTCAAATAAGAAAGTTTCACTAAACAGTGATATTGTAATGTTAACATGTACAATATGAAGCTAGTATCCTTTCAAGTTCCATGCACTATCTCTGCATAGAAGGCAAACCGATTGGTATACACACAGACACACTCTTGTATCCAATAATTTCCTGACGATTAGCAAAATGAAACCTATAATTCAATATCAATTACAGATTGAATTTCCATAGAATCAACAATAAAAACAAATTAACAAATCACATTGTGTTGATATAGAACTAAGCATCACTACTAGGATTTTTGCCTTTTACATCGGCCAAAAACCGATGTTAAAAAAAAAAACCATCCGATGTCTTAGTGGGTGATGTTAAAGATCACGAACAAAAAGACATCGGTCAAAAACCGATGTCCAGTTCATCGAATAAGCTTATGGAACCGATGTAAAACAGTTATTATGATGACATATTAGTGTGTTTAGATATTGTTAAACCTTCATATTTTGGCATTTAATGCTTAATGAAGTATAGGTCCAATAGCAGAAGTATTCATTTTAACATCGTTACTCATATTAGAAACGATGTTTTATATGGTATCAGGCATCAGATTCTTTTCATTTTGCCTGCCGTTTGTGAGGTTCAAGCATATTTTCCATATATTCTACTATTTAAGATTCAATCTACATTCCTTAATATTGTATAAACGATGTACATTATTATAATAAACATCGTTTCCTTTTATAGAGCAATGTCCATTTTACTATATTACATCAGGTTTTAGGTTAACAACGATGTCAATATTAATATTAAACATCGTTTCCCAAATTGTAAATCGATGTCCACATTGATGCTAGACATCGTTCCCTGTAGTTTACATCGACGTCGATTAGTTTTTTAAACATCGCTTCTTACTCAATATGTCGTTATCCATGAAAAACGAGACATCAATTTTAGTTTCGAAACTAATGTATTATCTCTTTATTGACATCGTTTTTGTAGTTTAACACTGATTTGAAACAGGTGTATATACATCATATCCTTTATATGAGATGATGTCCAAGAAATTAATTATAGCTGCTAAAATGCTTGTAATCCACATTCGACAACATGACATTCTGAATTAATTGAATATGGGGCATTGCATTAATTTCTGTCCAACATCAGAATTGTTAATAGTTCCAAAAATAGGCAAAAACACCCCAACCTACATCAAGGCTAGCCCAAAATAGACCATTGCAATAACTATATGCAGTTTAGTTCACCTGCAACTGTACAACTATCTACTTCAAAATGGTTCTACAAAATCTAGCTAGCCTTACTCAAAATCACTTTGGTAGAGTCAGCATCTATAGCAAAGTCTGCAAATAGTCAGCTACTTCAATGCGGACCTCGTCAAGTTCCTCTTGGGTGTATACTTTCCGAGTCTTCGCTGCCCACTAGATATTCTGGGGCTGCATATCTATATGTGTCCATCACCCTAGGAGAGACATGGCTTTTATCACCTGTTGGCCCATCCTTAACCAAGCCAAAATCTGACAACTTTGCATTGTTCTGGATGATACAAAAAGAATTCTCAGAATAGCTGACATGGAAGTCATGATTTTATCTAACATGTAAACCGACGAACTAACCTCAGCTTCACTAAATCTACCAGCACTATATATCCTCTCAAATAGCTCACCACCAGCTGCATATTACATGACAGTAGCTAAATGACTTGGAGTCAACAAGACCTGCAGCAAAAAAAGTATACTTCAAGCATTCATCTCAAGACTACCTACACCAAAACCAGCACAACAAAAAACCATTAAACCACATTACACAACTAAACCAAATCAAAATCCGAAATAGACCCGAAATAAAGATCTAGTTCTTTATTGGAGCATGTCAGGACATGAAATGTGCTTTACCGAACAGAAACTTACATCTCCTTGTCCATACACATCTGCAAAGTGATATAGTAGGGGACCCATATTTACCCAAATCTGTTATTAACTCAATCCACTAATAGTGCAATAACATAGGGTAACAAATTAGTACGGTAACAAAAAATTGAGAGGGTATGTTTAAACACAGGATACCAATTGATGGCAACTATTCTCATCTGTTTCTAGGTCATAGTGATAAGAACATGAAGACCATCCAAGTATCCATCAATAGCACCCGTAGAATTTCAGTGTAAATTCATGATTCATGGACACAACTAGTTTAAAGCATCCTTTAAAGCTTTTCAAGACATGATATCCATGTAAGGAAAACAATATCTTTGTAGCATATCAAGGACAAAAGCAGAAGTTCCAACATGACTAATGGAAATTCAACCAGAAAAGTGTGCTTCTGTAGCATTACTAAAGACAAAAGAACACGAGTAGCAGCATGAGTACCTTGCGGGATGAATATCTGGTATTGAAACGGGACGAAGTTTGTTCATCATCTGAAAGCGAATTACAATTGCTGTGGATCCACGGATATATTGTCCACTCCCCAGCAGTTTGACAACTGATAAACAAATGAAGATAGGGAAGCAGGGATCATTACCCACAGAAGATGGAATAACAACTAAACTAATAAACACAAAGTAGATTAACTATGACTCTGACCATAAACCAAAACAATAATAAAAACCTAACCTAAACTACTCCGATTTCAATGAAATTTCATAGACACTAAGCGAACACACTAAACTGGATACTGGTAAATTTTTAGGGATTTTGGAGATCATTTTCTATGCTAATTAATTAAAAGAAAACAGAGGACAGAAACCTGCGAAAACAGACACTACAACAAAACTGAGCTATAAACACCATTCACAATGGTGTGGATTGAAGTAAAAGACAACCATGATTGGTGTGTAATGGCAATAGTCACCATCTTAGACACCAAAATTTGAAGGGTTGCCATTGCTAGCGTGACAAAGACTCAAAAAGGCACTATCACTTTTTTGGTGACTTTCAAACTGAGGGCCCCATCACCAGAAAACACACTATCCAGCAATGGTGAGTGCAATATTTCATATTAAAAAAAATTAAAATTAATATACAAATTCAATTCTCTGAAAAGAACAATTCTTGGCAGCCTTAATTCTAGGCATGGTATCTGCAATTTCCTCTTCTCCTCCATGGATGACTACATCAAATAAAATGAAAGGAATATTTAGAATATATAACACTTACAAAGCCATAATATGAAATATCAACTAAAATTTTTTGTTGTGGAACAATTGAAATTCTGAAAACACAAGCTCAAGGAAATGGGTATATGATTACCTTATATAAGTCTGATATCCAGAAGAAACTGTCAAGCAAAGTAATATTCTGCCATACCATTTGGTGGAGAAAGTATGTCAGGCAAGTAATATTCTGCCACACCAAAGGCCAAGGTATGTAGTCAATGTCACAAAGTATGCTGCCATACCATTTGCCTGCACCTGCAAAATTCACAGGTTATATAAGACAGGAAACTGCGAATATACAAGTGCAACTATAGTACTAAAATATAGCAGTCTAGTCAAACAAAGGAGACCTCAAAACAAAAAGCAGTCTCCTTGATTTTCCTGCACTAACAAATCGCTAAACTGCTCAAGCTTCCAATAAAACACCAACTTCAATACACAGCTCCACTGGATTAAATAGAACGCAATAGAATGATAGGTTAACTAAAACCATTAGAATGAGCTTCCACCTTCAGTTTCGATGAGGACAAGAGAAGTAACCAACCATTGTAAGATGATCAAATATTGCATATTCAACCATTGTAAGATGATCAGATCATGCATAAATAAAATAAACTAAACATTAGACTATTGTTTCAGGGGAAGCTTTCATTGCTGAGATAAGACATAAACACTAGGCTAGCTTTTATTTACTTTATTTATTCACAAAGCATGTGTACTATTCCAGAAGTATGTTGATTCACAGGTGCTGTATAGAACCTAAACCCATGAGAGCTAAACAGAAGACTGCAAAAAGTAAAGAATAAAAAGGTGAAGGTAGTGTCATGCACACCTTGAGAGAGAAGCTTAGAAGCAGACCCAGCAGAAAGAGAGTGAGAGAGTAAGGAGGAGAGTCTCCGAGCTGCCATGTCCACAGAGAACAATAATTCTTCAGAGGCCCTTATCCTACTCCTCCTTTGTTATATTACAAAACCTCAGTTTCTGTGCAAAAAGAAAAATGTTGCTCATATATTGCTGCTTACATAATGAAATCCTAATTTCATTGTCGTCTAACTCAATACCTAGAAAACATATTGTAGAGGTAGTTCTCTAGTTTTATTGACACAAAGAAATAGAATGAGATGCCTGCTAGACTGCTACCAGGTACAAGTACTGAAAACTACAAGTTTTGTTGAATCATATGCAATGGTTGTAATAGTAATTCGTATTTGCACCAATTACTAAATATAAACCCCATATAAGTTTATACCAAGAGAACCACGGATTTGATGAGGTAATATACCAAGAGGTTGCTCACTGGTTCCATTATTACTAGAGTTTGCAAATATCCTGAACACATGCAGTTTAACACAAGAATTCCAGGTGAACCATTGAGAAAAACTAAAAAGCAATAATAAAATATAATGCCAAAGACAGTTTATAACTCAGAAGATTACATACCTGTACTGCTTGCCTGGAACTGAAATATGTATGTATCTGAACAGAATATATGGGCGGTCAGATACCAGTATACCAGAAGATCTTGGATAACCAACATGGAAGAAGTCAATAGTGATGAACAACACTGAAAAACTAGTAAAGAAATGAGCTTTTCTGCAAACAAAAAGTGAGCATCAAGGCACATGCATATAGAATCTGCAATACATAGATTTAAGGGATGTATGAGTAAGTTAAGGATTTATGATCCATCCAAGATAAGGGTTTCACATTAATGCGGGCACACTAAGTGGCAGGGAAACTTTACCCAAATTGGTTCAAATCTTTCAAGCCCGGAGACCTTGAGTAATCTAATGAGCACTTCACTTGAGAAATTAAATATTTACAATGATCGGCAAACTAAAAGCAGTAAATCTGAATCAAATCAATTTAATAGAAATTTAAAAATCTAAAAGAAGAAAAGAAAAGAATTTGACTGAGAGAGAGAGAGAGAGAGAGAAGGAATGTCGAGAGAACCGACTCAAATGAGAGAGAAGTAGAGAACAAGTGCTCCACAGACTTATTGGGTAGGCGCTGAAGCAGAGGAATGCAGCCCAGAAACTCAATCACTGAAAAATGCAAATGAAACTCATCAAGTTCGGAACTTTAGCGCAGAATTCGATGAATTTAGGGTTTGGAATTTTGGCAAAACTTTAGCCCATGAAGTTTGAATCTTTTGGCAAAACTCACTAAGAGTGAGTAGCAACTAAGCAAGCAATGAAATCCAAATTGACACACCAACAGTGAAGGGAAGGTTTCCGACGAAGAGATCCAGGTCGGTTAAGAAACAGAGCACTACCTCGACGAAGAGATCCAGAGGCTTCATGGACGGAGTTCTTAGGAAGCGTCCCAGCTTCCGTTTGAGAGGACTTGACGGCGGCGGCCTTGGCGGCAACGAACTCTTCAACTTAGCCGCCGGCGAAGGCTTTGAATCCAAGGCCGTATAGTTAGATCTGAAGGCGGAGGAGCTTTTCTCCTTGCAGGCTGCGTAGACTTCATCTTTGTCAATTCCAGAGAGAGACTGAGAGGGTTTTAGAGAGAGAAAGTGTGTGAGAGAGAGAGAGAGAGAGAGAGAGAGAGAGAGAGAGAGAGCTTGCCAGCGGAGGCATGGCGCCGGAGAGATAGTAACGGGAGTGAGCGGAGGAGAGGGAGGTAGTGGTGGCCGTGAAAAGAGAGCGGGAGAGGAAGGAGGAGAGGGCTAGGGTTTCGGGGAAGAGCTAGAGAGATGGCCGGGTCGCCAGTTTTGTTAGAGATAGTGAGTGAGGATGAAAATGGGCTGCTAGAGAGAGTGGGAAAACTGACCAAGTGTGTGTGGGGAACGAAAATTTTGGTCCCCGCGTGCTGAAATTTTAAACTTAGTCATTTCCGCGTTTTTTTAACTTTTAGAATTAAATTATAGACATCGGTCAACAGTAAAAATCGATGTCAGTAATATGCATAGAAATCGGTATTTGAGGAATCGATGTTAATGATATTTTTTTACATCGCGTGAATTCCTCACCGATGTAATTGTCATGATGTCTAAGGCCAAAATTCTAGTAGTGCATCCTCGAATTATTAAATCAAAATACAACGATGAAATATCAATTCAGATAATTACCGGGGTTTCTTCCTCGAGAAGGCGATAGAATGTATCGAGATCGATCGACATGTCCTCGCTGTCAAAATCCTCAGCGGCAAATCCACCGGTGGCACTCCAATTAGAACTCTCCTTCACCATCAACATAACTCCAGAAACTCAAACACTAACCTAGCTCTCCTCCTCCTCCGCCGCCGCGCTGTCGTAAAGCCCTAGTCTGATCAAACCTCGACGAATTGGAAACGGCGACTCAGATCGCGGTGATTGTAATCGCATTATCATATTGGAGAGAGAGAGAGAGAGAGAGAGAGAGAGAGAGAGAGAGAGAGAGAGAGAGAGAGAGAGAGAGAGAGAGAGAGAGAGAGAGAGAGAGAGAGAGAGAGAGAGATTTTGGTAAGGTCGAGTCCGATGGATAATGGTTCAGACGAGCTTGGGTAACAGGAGGGGTAGAGAGAGAGAGAGCCGTCAGTGGCAGTCTTTGTAATTATTTTTATTTTCAGTGTCAGGTTGTAAAGAAGTGACCTTAATTATCATGAGAACATTTGCGGTGTTTGAATTATAATAAAGCACTTTAAAATAACCTCTTTTATCATTGTCCCTATCTTTTTTTCTTTTTAAAATTATTTGAAGGTGAATTCATGATAAAAATTTAATTGTATATAGGGTAAACAAAGCATTTGGTAGGGTGGAAATAGTCTCACCCTTTACCAGAAAGGTGAAATTAGCTGGTCAAACCTCCACACGGATAATGGAAAAACACGGAGCAGAGTCATTATCTAAATATACATTATATTTCTATTTATTACAGAATTGTCACCGCATGTATTAAATATTGCTGGTGTTGCACATTCTAGAGTCACCACTAATACTGTTAACTAGCTTATTCTTTTGTGTTTTACCTGGGCCTATTTCCACCATTATACCAAAAAAAAAAGAACCTTCATCAATATATTAAACCAAAGGACTAAATTCAGTTTGCCCCCTCCAACTTTGGGGCAAACATCAGTTTGGTCCCTGATTTTTTTTTTTAATCATGATGGTCCCTGCACTTTTAATTTTCATCACCTGCATCCAAATCTCAAAATTCTCTCCGATCATGACGTCACTTGCTGAGTTGGCCCCGACATGGGGCCCCACTTTTTAGTTTTTCAGCCTCAGTTTAGATGAAATGTCGAATTTAGTCCTAAACCAAATGACAAATTAATTTTTTTTTTCTTCAGAAAATGGTTGAATTCCAACTTCTCACAATATTAAAATCTCAATATCAAATAAAGCTTGAGAGCAGCCGTACAAGCCCTTTATTAAAAAAAAAAAAAAACCAAAAAGACATGCATACTAACCTTCAATAGCAAATAGAATAAGACTATTCACTATAAATAGAAAATAGGACATGCAACATCAAATAAGACATGCATGTCGAACTCCAACTTCTCACAATATTAAAATCTCAAAATCAAATAAGACATGCATGTCGAACTCCAACTTATCACAGTATAAAAAAAAAACTCAATATCAAATAAGACATGCACACTAACCTTCAATAGCAAATAGAATAAGACTACTGACCATAAATAGGAAATAGGGTATGGCTTACTGGCTTACAATAAAAGAAAGTGATATGGCTGTTGACCCTCAATAACACATATGACATGCATATTGACCCTCGGTAGCAAATATAATAGGTCTGGCTCACAAAAAAAAAATGATATATATGTATATTGAAGCTCAACAGTATAGATGACATGTATACAGACCCTCAGTAGCAGGTTAATAGGACTACACTACCAATAGCAAATAGGGTATGGCTTACTGGCTTACAAAAAGAATATGATACTGTTATTGACCCTCAACATCAAACATGACA
The DNA here is from genome assembly GCF_958449725.1 of Rosa rugosa. Lineage (NCBI taxonomy): Eukaryota > Viridiplantae > Streptophyta > Magnoliopsida > Rosales > Rosaceae > Rosa > Rosa rugosa. The sequence continues at coordinate 13,033,678 of NC_084825.1, forward strand.
TGCATACAATATCAAAGAAGAGAATAAGATATAGCTATTGACTCCAATAGCAAACTTCACATGCATACTGAACCTAATTAGTAGCGAATAGGATATGGCTCACAACAGAGAACAAGATGTGGCTTACAACCTTGAGTAGCTAATAGGTAGTTGATAAAACAAAAGAAAAACAATTAGGATATGGCTCACAACCCTCCAACTGCTCCAGCACAGCATCCTGCACCAAACGAGTCATATCGCCAACATTGCCATGTTGCCGCTCCACCGCCTCAAGCAATTCCTCAACAGAAACCTCTACTTCAATGTGAGGTGGCTGCTCCACCTCGGTATAACCATGAGGGGCTTGCTCCTCCCCAACATTATCTCTGGGGGACTGCCTCTATTCTCTCGCTTACTCTGGCACACTCCTCTGAGCACCTTGTTCGGGACCAGCTTGCTCCCTTCCTCCCCATCCGACAACTCGATACCAAGAAACGCAGCAATCCTATTGGGGAAACTGTCGTAAACCCTCTGAGGCAAGTGTGAGTCCATTCGGGCACCAGTGTTGAAGACCCTACAGTCTTCAAGATCCACATTGGCTCACCTCGCTTTCCTGGATTTGGTTATGAGGTCTTCAATAATGTCCTCCGTCCTAGCTCTAGCATAAGGCGCAGTGCTTTTACTAGGCATATTTGCTGCAATAAAAATCAAGGTTAGACTAATGCAATATCTGCAGACACCACCAGACAATGACAAAACCTCACCAAGAACCTCCCCACATGCCACCTATCGTATATTGCCAGCCTACACAGGTGATAAAACCTAGCCTATTCTTCCCCTGAGGGAACTTGCCTAGTGCCCTATAGAGGCGTTTCCGCTCTAGCGGGCTTAGTTCAAAAGATTGCTGCATTATAACAAATACAACGTTGTTAGCACACACCTATCGCGATGCGCTGAATATGTGTCCTGACAGACGTTGCCCACCATACATCGCTTACTCCTCCATTGGGAGTAGATATTAGAGAGCAGCTCCTCGATAACGACACACTCACGTGACTTCAAATTCACGCAGCCGCTATCACCAGACTTCTTGGAGTAATGCAGCTTAAACATGGAGTTGAACTCGTTAATACTGGGACACTGTTGATAACATAGCTTCCGCAGCACCAACACCTCCATAAACTGCGTAAGAGCATCTGGAAATAGCTAACCTACAAAAATTTTGAGGCAGGACATCAAATGCTGAAGTGGGAGAGGCAGAGGAAACAATAGCCCACACTTCAATTGATACTCATAAAAACACGCCCATCCCTCATCGGGATGACTTAAGTACTGCAACTTCCCTAGCTAACCGGGCACAACAACAGTCCTCTTGAATCATACTCGGCCCCGGTTGGTCAATCGACACATCGGGAGGAAGAACCAGTCGCCTACCAAGTGATCTTGGCACCTCTACCACCTACTCTCGTGGATCGAAGCTATCGTAATCTACCTTCTCTTTTAGGCGCCTACAGCATCGCCACCTGATATGCTCATATTTTCCTAATTTGTTATGCCTCTTAATCTTGATTTTTATGTCTAGTTCTCCTTGTTTATGGTTCATTTACTTATTTTAGTATTTTTATAGGTATGAAGAGAAAGGATGAGAAAAAGAAGCAAAACGAGAGGAAAAGGATTGAAGGGTGGTTTGCAATCCTAACAACTGAAGCAGCCTCTGCAGAACAGCTAACTTTGAGGATTAAAATGTACTGATACAGAGACAACCAGAAAACGAGCCTTATATGTACGGAAAGCCCCGAATGTCTAGTTTCTGGAGAATTTTACGGTTCATGATTTCGATATCCCTAGAGGGAGATATGGCAGTTTAAGTACAGACAGTCCAGTCAATACGCGAATCTGTGATGTGTTTCTAAGAGCTCGAGTTTTCAAGGCCTGAATGACTTAGCAAAATTCTGGAAAAATTGATATAGCATTATGGACCGTTTGAGAGCCCAAACATATGTTTCCTTGGAATTTTAGGGTGCCACATCACCTTTCTTTTGTGCTAAGTTATTAAGGAGTTCCAGAGGCCTAAAGCAAGAAGGAAAAGTTGCACCTTATAAAAGGAGAATGTGTCAAGATAGAGAACGACCATTCAATATCAGATTTTCATCAAAGAAAGCTGCTGCCATCACGTGTTCACCTTCCATCTCCATTTATCAAGTTCTTTTATGTTTTTAAGATTTTCTATTATGTTTTCTTTGAACATGACTAGCTAAACTCCTTTTCTAGGGCTAGGATGAGGCCCTAGCGTGATTGTTTACATGTTTTGATATTCAATTGATGGATTATTAGTTTCTTTTTAGATGAATTCTTAATCTCTGCTTGAATTGTTGCTTATGTTAAAGTTCTATTGATTCGCGACCTTTAGGGCTTTGCATCTAGTTATCAGAAGATGAATTTGAGGCATAGCTGCAATATACACTACTAAAAAGAATTGCTTTTGCGACGCCTATTTTGCGACGGCAAATTGGGCTTTTGCGACGGAAAAAACTTTTCGCGACGGAAAATTGAGCCTTTTGGGACGGAAATGTTGGCGTTGCAATAGGTGGCGTCACAAAATCCATTTGCGACGGTAAAATGCCGTAGCAAAAAGTATTTGCGACGGAAAAATGTTGCCGTCGCAATGGCTAAACTATTTGCGACGGATACTTTGCCGTCGCAAAAAGATATTTCATTTTAAAAAAAAATTGGGTGAATTTTTTGCGACGGATACTTTGCCGTCGCAAAATAATATTTCATTTATATAAAAAAAAAATTGGTGTGAATTGCACACCAAAGCTAGTACCATCTGCAGCAAATATCATAAATTGAAAAATATTATGAAACCCATCATCTATAACCAACCAACAATCACAATTCTAAGACCAACCAAAGGTTGTTAAAAAACAAAGATCAGCCAAAGCTTTCTCAACTTTCTTTCAACTTCTAGCTCATCTTGCTTCATCAAGTCATCCATTTCTTGCCTATCCAATTGCTTTTCATACACCAACTCTTTAATTATAGCCTGAGAATGATCCATCTCTGTACTTGCTAAGCTCTTTAAATAGATACTCATAAGAGTCCTGCACACAAAAGCCACAACAAAAAATTTAACAATTTGGGTTAAAATCAAGGGGTTTCCATCTTGCACAAAGAATTATGCGAGCATATAGAAATATAGAGCATATTCGAAGTAGTCTAGAACTATAGAAAAAGACTAAACCTTTAGCAAAGAGCTTGCATCACAAAAAGTAACAGAAATATAGAGCATATTAAAATATAAGTTTTGCAGAAAACACTATCAATCAAAAAGAATATCCTACTATCATGTAGAGGAAAAAACTTATAAAGCTGAATCCCAATATCTTTCATCACAACCTGATAAATATCAAAGAAAAAATACAAAGATGAAAGTAACCAAACAAAAGCACCAGCAACACATTGCCAGGGTAGACTAAGCTAAGCAATAGATGAATGAGGACATGAGGGGAATGAAATGTTATCAACTGACAAACTGAAGGCAGAACGAGAGCTGCAAATGGAGTTGTCCTTGAACCCTGCAGCAACTGGTCAGAGTGTCAAATACTTTATCATTGATCAATATATGCAACAAACAGAGCAAGACGAAACTGAAAAGCAAACAAACAGCTAAACTTGAAAAGCCAAAATGAGCCAAGACAAGAAAAATGATTATACCAAATTTCATATGACATGATTATGAAGCTGCAGATCAAATTAAGATAGTTAATCTAATAATAAGATCAAACATATAACCTGATTTGCATGCCATCATAATCCCATGAGAAAATTGTCTAGCTTGATGTCACGATGTAGAAAGGATTTGGAATGAACAAAGTCAACACAATTGATCTAAAAATACATGTAAAGAATGTCAGAAATTAGGAAGTAACACTACACCAAAAAAGGTCTTTTACGGCCCACAAAGTGCACCATATCCAGTATAATACAAGGCAGATGGTAGAACAATTACTGCAATCATATTTTCTTTATTTTAGGTTGAGGGAGACTTTCATTAGATCATATATAAGTTACAATTCAAAAATACTAGTAGGTAAGATTGAATGGAAGTGGGCTGTGTACTCTTTGGCGTAACCTAGAAAAGTAGACAACCCAGTTTTGATCAATCCTAGTTTACCAGCCTCACATTTAATCCCCTATCACAATATCTGAACTAATTAACAAAGTAGATTATTGACAAAAGGGGTAATACTGTGCAAAAATAATTACCCTTTTCTTTTCTTTTCTTTTTCTGGCTAATCACTTGAACCAATTACCTAACCTTATAAGTTTCTCCAGCAAGCATGTTTAGGTGAAAGTAATGTCCATAATCAAGTGGAGACCAAAAACAGAGGATGGCAAAGGAAAAGGACGAGTTCGACTTACAGAGTTGTTGCTGTTTACGATCGATCTACGTACACCTGTTCATAATATCTTTCCTGCATGGTTCTAAGATATTATGACAAGCAGTTCATGCTAGCTAATCAAAGTAACCATTTTACATAAATCATAAGAACAAATAAGTTATACAAAAACTCAGAAAGCCACAACTTGTTATGCTGCCAACAGAGAATACCAGCCATTGTTTTCTGAGAGGCATATATCAGGACAACAAATAAGTTGCACAATTAACCCAAAAAAATTCTTTTCAATAAAATAGTCCAAAGCAACAACACCGTAGTAAACATCGATCTCAAAAGGAGTACATACCACACAAAGATATAATTGAGATTTCAAAATAAGAACAATTACATAAGGACCAAAATTGCAATTGTGCCTTTAAGTGAAGTGAACTTATATTCTTGGTGGTCATCAATTCCTGCAATTGCACAATTTGTTCTTACCTTTGCCAGCTGAGGACTTGTCAGACGAATCAAGATGGTCTTTGCCTCCTCTATACCTCAGAATTTGCTCCCTCATATATTTTTGATACAAGTAACATGCCACAAACACAAGCTTCACCTCATACCAATTGATAGCCTACAATTTCACCCAGTAGATTAAATCACCAAATAAGTACAAAGAGGATTTAGGTTCTCTCTAGAGATTTAGAACAAAGAATGGTGTGTGCAAAATTCAAAAGAAAAGACTCATTCACCTATAATTTAGACATAATTTGATATATAGTCCTTTTGATAAAATCTTTACATACATTGAACCATCTATAATTCCTATCCACTGTTTATTCCTTCCCATACAAATACAAACATTAACCAGTAGTGCTCTCTAATCAAACATAGCAAGATAATATATATTTCCAAATCAAAAAAAAAAAAAAGAATATAACGAGTGTGGTCGCTGAGTAAAGACTTACTCGGTAGGAGAAAGCTTCACGATTGAAACGATGAATTTCAGCCGCTTCTTGAACCGCTATTTTCTCTGGAAGTTGAACCAAAACCTAAATTCGAAGATCTGTACAGCCAACAACACCCAGATCTGAAAGGAAGCCGATGTGTATAAAGCTCAGTGATCTATTCATGAAGAGGGATAGACAGAGAATATAAGAGAGAGGAATTACCCATTCCATGTAGAATTCATATTGCCCAGAACAACCAAAGAATTTGAGGCTTTCTTCCTGGTTTGCAGATGAGGGAGAGATGAGAGAGGAATAAACGATAGGGGCCGTATTCATCATCGTCGTCGTCGTCCCCTTCCTCATGCTCGTCCTTCTCGGTCATGTCGTCAATGAAGCTTGATCTGCTCCACTTCTCACCAAATCTCTTGCTTCAATGGAGGCCGGGGATCGCTAGGTTAAGTTTTGAGATCGGTGAATAAAGCGTGAGAGAGAGAGAGAGAGAGAGAGGAGGAAGTGGCATGTGAAAGAAAATCAGTTTTGGTTTAGATCTGATCTAAAGGATTGAAAATTCTTGTTTTCTGATATTTTTTTTTTAATTATACAAGCGACGGCATGACTATGCCGTCGCAATAGATGTATAATTATGCGACGGTAAGGTTACCTCCGTTGCAAAAACTCTTCGAGATGCGACGGTAAAATAGCCGTAGTACATGCCGTCGCAAAAGCTTACTTTTCGCGACGGAAAACTTTTCCGTCGCAAATTTCCGAAGCAATTGCAATTGTTTTTAGTAGTGATAATTCATATTAGCTTCATGTGATTAAGAATTGTAAATTACATTATTACTTGAGAAAGAATAATGATTTGCTTGATTCCCTTGTTTTCTAAAGCATAATGAGTCCTGCATGTTAAATTTATACCTGAGAAGGATAAACTGCATAGTTAGGATATACGACCTTTACCCGAGAGGGAGAGAATCATGCACTTAAGGAAAACTATGGTCTAGAGTACCTGAGAAGGACTTAGATACGGGAATTATCATTTGGAGAAACGAAAGAATCCATTGGTTGGTTCAAAACGTAGATAAGGTTGCTTGTGGTTGATTCCGACACCCTAGGCTCATCATCATCGCGTTCTCACTTCTAATCATTAGAAACTCTTTTCAATTCCAATTTATACTTTCTAAGTTTTTGTTTTCAAGAAACTTTTCCATTATCATAATCTCTTTCAAAACCGTGAAAATCATAAGTCCTAGTTTGAGTCATTGTTTGTTTTAGTCGATTTGTGTTTCTTGTTTTGTGTATTTTTAGTTTTAATTAATTTAGGTTTTCATATTGTGAATTGACTTAATATCCTCGTGGGAACGACAACCCCTTCTGTCACGCCCCTGATTTTTAACAAAAATAAAAATCGATATATATAATCCCATAATTATACATGCGTGAACGTTCAGTCATCAATACAAATACCTGGAACATCTTTCCCTTAAAACAAGTATATACTGATGCCCTGAACCAATCCAAGTTAATATACACTCGCTCCACAGAGTTATATATTACACAAATTTGCGAATTAAATTGTCATCACAAAATAAAACGTAAATGCTCCTCAAAGCTTACTGCATAGCGGAAGTCATACACTGGCAAAGCTAGCAAAATTTGCTTCCTACCCGTTCTGCTGCCAACAAGCTACCTCAGCTTCAGCCACGATTTTCCTGACCTGCAGGATTAACCCCTACACCGTTTGAATGGTGCACCGGGGTTGCCAAACAACAAACCCGGTAAGCTTTTGCAAGCCCGTATGAGTAACTCATGAACATCAATCAACAACTCACATCAATCTACTTAAGGAACACATGCAACCATGATTCCTTCTAACATTCCATATCCTTTCCACAGAAAGGACAACATGAGTCACCGCCGTGACAATGTTCTATTTGCTAACTTAACCATCAAGTAGCAATTCAAGTCTCATCTAGACAATTAAAGAAGAATACCATCGGAACTCTCCTTTAAACTACATACCTATGAGTCTCCAGCAACCTCGACCGTTACTCCCATAAGCTATCATGGCAGACAGACTAGAGCTCTATTGAAATCGTAATCACTCGTCCTACCAAGGACGTGATTACCTATTTCCTGCCTTGGTCACCATCTGCGACCAGTCACCATCTGTGACATATGATTTCAGACCCCGTCTGATCATGAAATCAAACATCAAGGTCGCCATCTGCAACCTGTCACCACCTGTGACATATGATCTTTAGACCCCGTCTAGTCTCAAAGTCAAATGTTAAGTAAGTCACACCTGACCTAAAACGTTACAATTATCTAATTTCGACTTTCCTATCCCTGCTCACCATCTGTGACCCTTGGTAAAAAGATCAATACATTTAAATGAGTCACGCTTGACTCAAAAATGTAACATCAAACTCAATACATTTCAACAACAGAAAACATCTTTTTCCACAATATTGTTTCCATGAAAAGTCACATTCAACAATAATATAAGCATCATCATGCATATTATTCATCAAATACCATCCACAAGAATATATATATTTCGCGTAAATATATATATACGTAGTCATTCGCTCAGGAATGCCTACTAATACCAACTATCACTACACCAATTTTGTTATCAGACAACACTTTTTGCACAACGAAAAAAAAAAAAAAGTGTTGTGTGATGAACAAAAGTGAATCACACAACATGTTTAGTAAACTTACGTTGTATAAGGTGGTTAAAATTCTGAAGTTTTTGTTTAGAAGGTCATTGCACAACGGTTACAAGAATAATCTGTTGTCTGAATCATAAAAAAAAATAGCGGCAGATTTCCCTCCCAGATCGACTCAAATTTGGCTCCAAATTGGTCCCTAGATACCACTAAATTGTACAACAGTTTAGTTACTTGTGTTGTAGGAGTATGCTTGCAAATCATCATACAATGGTTTTTAATGTGCCGTTGTGCAAGTGAGTAGCAAAATTTGGAGAAGTCTCCAAATGACATTCATTCTCCCCCCAAAACGAGCAAATTTGGCTTCAATGGTTTATCATGCTTGCAAGTTCCTACAACGTAATAAACTATTTCTGTTGTGTGATTGAGAAATGCTTAGCCTCAGTGCCAAAACTGAAATTTTGATTGCACAGGCGGGAAATTTCCATCTTTGTTCCCTCATCTTTGCTACACTTCAGACAACATATAGAACTCAATATGTTGTCTGAGTAATTAAAAAAAAAAAAATTAATGCGTGGTGCCTGATACAACTCGAGGGCACCATTACACACACTTAACCATATTAGCCATTTTTCAAGTCTAAGAGCAAAACCCCGAGCCTTTCTTCACTTCGAGCAAAATCCCAAGCCTTCCATCTCTCACTCCCACTTTGGCCTTAGAAAGTTTTCAGCTAAAGAACTTCCACACTTCCCCTCTCTCATTTCACTTCCCTCTCTGCGATTCTCTGAGTTGCAAACCCTAACCCTCTCTTTTCTTCGATTTCCGAACTTCAAGAGGCGTGTAATTCTCCTTTCTCCACTATCTCGACTTGAGATTAGGGTTCTTCATACTGGAAAAAAAAAAAAAAGAGGTTCTTTGATTTGCTAGTTCTGGGTATTGGGAAGAAGAAGTTCATCAAGGAATGTGAAGGCTGGGTCTTCGAAACCTCCAATAGATCTCACAAGTTAGTGGCCAGGGCACCGAAGAGTATCAAACGCCGTCGCTAAAAAAAAAAAAAAACCATTCGCTTCGGGAAAGAAGCAGAACAGATCTCTCTCCCTCTCGCTTTACCATCTACCCTTCTTTTCATCTCGTCGACGACTAACCAAGTATGTGAAGAATCTCTCGTCATCGGTTGTCGCTTCTGTCCGGTAAACACCTCTCCATCTTCATCTCTTTTCTATTTATGTGACTCGAGTGATTCTAGGACTAAGGTCATGAAGTTACAGACTTACAGTTACAATAGGGAGCTTTGGATAATTGATTTCTGTTGCTTTGATTCAATTATAGGGTTGAGGCTTCTGGGTAAGTGGGTATTAAGGCTTTGGAGTCGATTAATTTCTGTTTGCTTGATAGATTTATATGGTTAATTAGGTTATTTGGCTATTAGCTAGTCGCGACCGTGTCTCCAAGCAGCGAAGAGAAGTGGCTTTTTGGGCTATGGAGCCTCGCCCTCGGGTAGGGGGATGATTCCGAGTCGGCCGGAAGAACAATAGTAGACCTTTGGAGAGATCTACTTAGGTGCGTTGCTCACTTCTTCTTTTTGCTTTGCTTGCTTTTCATTATTGCTAACTCATGTTCTGTTTTGGTATCTTGATCGATCTGTTTTATTTCAACACCTACACTAGTGAAATTTTATTTCAATAGATGATAAACACAAGCAAGCTTGCAGCCCCAAAATTTCTCACTCTCCAAATCACCATCACTATGCTGACATGCGCAATTTCCTTTACCCAATAAATTTCCAATCTTTTTCACCTTGTTACTGTATTTAGACACTTCTTGTTTTAATTCTTCCATCTGGGTTTTTGACAGGAGTGCCCAACACATTGAATGTGATCACCAATTTCCCATTCTTGGTTGTTGGGGTTCTGGGTTTTGTTCTCTGTGTCCAAGGAGGCTTTTTCAATATCAGGTTCAGTAACTGTGCACTATCTATCTCTTTATTCATGTCTTATAGTGATGTAATTGGTTGGTTTTGTTTGGTAATGGGTTTGGTTTAGTTTGCCAGGTGAAGTTTGGGGTTGGGCACTGTTCTATGCAGGAATAGCAGGGCTGACTTTTGGCTCTGCTTATTATCATTTGAAGCCTGATGATAGTAGAGTGACTTGGGATACCTTGCCGGCTAGCATTTCAATCCATCGTTCTTCGGAGGTATGAAATTATATGTCAAGAAAGTTCTCTGTGTTCCAGACAATTTCAGTGCTTTCCTCCCTTGTGCGAGTTTACGTGTTAAAACAATTGAAATATGACTTGTTCTCGTTCTTTGGATGTGTACTTTTGTTTTGGTTGCTTTTTCCTAATGATTTTACAAGGTGTGGGAGAGAGCAGAAGAATTTTCACCAGAGAGATTTGATATGGAAGGTCCTATACCCAATGAAACGAATACAGATTTCAGGTACAATTTGTAGTTATGGATCCTTCACACACGTAGCAGCAAATTATGGTTAAACAAACTTATCTATTGCTTTTAGGTTCATTCCATTCAGTGGAGGGCCACGAAAGTGTGTTGGTGATTAGTTTGCTTTGCTGGAAGCTATTGTTGCTCTGGCATGAAATCTTGGAATCTTTTGGAGGTAGCATGAAATCTTTTGCTAACTGTGGTTCTTACTAGTTGGTTGCAGAGCATGCAATGATATTAGATTGTACATGATGTTCCAATTGATTCCATGTATAGCAATTCCACGAATGACATTTGTGTTCCCACCTAAATATACTCACTCAAGATATTGGCTTTGGGCAGCAAGTAGGTCATTCTCATCATTTTTCTCCTAATATATATATATATATATAAGAGAGTTGTTTACTAGCTGGTGTGCAATAGAAAATGAATGGGGTTAATCAAACAAGGTGGACTTAATTAAAGAAGTTGAGGCCTATGACATGGATACTTTTGTGAATGATAAAGTTTTATGAAAATGCACAATCATTCTCAGCTAATGGCACTTTTCTCATCTTCCATAGCCAACTATTCGGTACTTGACCATTAGCCTACTAACATGTTTGCATGCAGGAATCCTCGATGGCTACAGTTTCTCTGAGTCTATCCCTCACATTATAGGATCTTGTTGAAGCATCTATATCTGTAAGGATCTCTAAAGCTGCAATATTTTTTTTTTTTTATTAAAACTATTTTTATTATAACTAGTTTTGGTTTTAATGATGTTATCTCTGGGCCAAAATATGCACTAAAATCTGGAATTTTCTTCATATTTATATATACTACTGTAGACATTTGAATAACAATAGATTGAGTAGGCAAATTCCGCCTTCAATTGGTAGTCTTTCGAATTTTTTCTATCTGGACCTAATTGGCAACAAACTTCAAGGATACATCCCAGTCTATAGTGAGGCTACACCGAGTCTTGATATGTTACTAGTATGCAGCATTTGTATGTCAACTCTTAGTAGTTTAGAGTTGGTTAGTCAACATTTTCCCATCTGATAAGTTGTTTTCTTTAAATGCAGTCATCTAGGAGACAATGCTCTCAGGCGGAATTCAACTCAACTTTTCAGCTCAAAGATGGTTCTAGTGCACTTGTAAGTTTTGTTAAATCGCCTACTTGCTAGAAGGTATTCGCTTTGCTAATTTGTATGGGGAAGTTTATATCTATATGAACTCCTTAGTACACATTTCTTCTTCAAAAAGTATCGCCTTTTCTGCATCTTTTTGTATGGAATACTGGATGATATATTATTGATGTGTAATTGAGTCATGACTCAAGGTAAATCATTAACTTTCTTCCCAATTGTCTTTGTGCTATTTTAATTGTTCATTTATAAATTAGATAGTTCACAATAGTCTTCTAAGTACACCAGAAACTACCTTCTTGAAACTAACAAAAATCAAAAGCACCTAAGGTGGACAATAGGTACAACAGAAAGAAATACACTAAAGAAGTAAACAAGAAATATCAAAATGGCAACAACTCAAACTGTTTGCGCGTGTAAGACACATTAATTATGGCAACTAAAAGACATTTAGTAATACATGTAATGTTGGTGATGAGTTCCATGGCATCTGAAGTCCCACAACTTCTCAATTTGCTCATCATGAATATATCTTCTTTTTCCCTGCAATAAATATGGTTGTTTTGTTTGAATATTGTTTATTGGAATAACTGTTGAAGCATGAGTTACAAGTTGTAATTATTTGGCTCTCTGAACAACCATTCATTTGGCAAGTGTTTATTATGTGTGATTTTATTGCAATCTTTATGTGTTTTGGAATCACAAGGTAAATACACTTTGTTTAATCCATTCAGCAGCTGCACTCAACTAATGGAAAGTGTTTTATATAAGATGCCATTGAGTTTGGGATAGTTACATGAACTCTATTTTCATTGAATAACTGAATAGTGCTGCTTTGTCTGAATTATAGGTTTGGTAATTCATATGGTATTGCTGGTAGAAGTGAGAACAGGAGCAAGGGTAGAAGCTTGGGAACTTTGGAAAGATTATGAAGTCTCTGCTCGGAAGAACAGTTAAGAGCACCAGATGGTTTGGCATTTTCATATGTGGAATGAGGGGGCTAAGTTTGTCGTCAATACATATATCCAGGAGATATTTGATAAAGTTTTTGTGTCTTAATGTGTGGATGATTGGGAAATACATCCTTTGTAGTACATTTGATTGTTTAATGTATGAATTAGAGTACTTCAATTGATGAATTGGATTCAAATTTCTTTTCAATATTGATCAGTACAATTATTTAGGTAATAATGGAGCATAAATTTTACCCAATTATGATCACACAATGATCAGGTAACAATCATACCACACTAGTACTCTACAAGCTGTTGTGTGAGGAGTGATGAAACAACAGAATAATTCTAACTCATGTTGTCTGACAAGCAATCAAACAACAGACCAGACTAGAACTCAGTTGTCCTAATCTAAATCAGACAACAGACAAAATAAAAAAATGTTGTCTGACATGATTAACATACAACGGTTGCAAACTGGCACTGTTGTTTGAAGACGCCCCTAAACTGCTGCGCAGCTGCGCGCTTGGCATCTGCCGAGCCATCTGCCGAGCTATCAAACAACAGTTATAACACATACCTGTTGTCTGTGTGTTTATCACACAACTGTGTTCCACCGTTGTCTGATTTTTCATCAGACAACGGCTCACTCTACAACGGTTACACTTCAAATCACACAACGGTTTTCTGCCGTTGTCTGATAACAAAATTGGTGTAGTGATAGTTTGCAGTTAATTAATTAACGCCAAAACAATAATGGTACTTCTGTTCATAAAGATCCTTGTGAGATTTACTCACCTCGAAACTCCTGCTGCGTCTTCAATGCAGAATAAGTAGTCAAACCACAGAATAACCGTCCAAATATTTCGTCAAGTACCTAATCACATACGGTTTCCACTTAGTAATGATTCACATTTGATTTAAGTCCGAAACCCCTGTTTTGAACTAAAATCCCCAAAATGGCGCCAATCGAGGCAACACCACATCCGAGACCTCCCAAAGTCTCCGGAACACGTCCACGATCGATGTGTCCAAGCCACACATCGATCCAATGCTTAAATCCACAAGGATTTGAATAAATTCACCGATATGAAACGGTAAAAATCATATCAATTTCATATGAACTCCAAAATTTGCATATTATATATCGAAACGCTCGTATCGACAAGTAGAAGACATATAATACCAGAAACAGTCCCATACATGGCCGGCACGCCGCCAGAACGCCGCCACAGGCGGTGGCGCACTGCCGCCGGCCAAAACTCAATATTTCACAAAGCTCCCAACATCAAAAAGCTTCATCTAAGCATGCTTGTGAAATCTCATAACTAACTCGAAGTCAGAAAACAACCATAAGGGATTGAAAACTACCTTACAAGCCGTGAACAGTAATCCAAACTGAGTTGATCGAGTTTTCACGTGAATCCTTCCAAACAACCACCACAGATCGCACAAGGAGGCTGCTGCGAACTCCCCAGGCCAAGGTTGAAGCGCCGCCGACATTGGAAGCCGGAAAACCAATCGGGTCCAAAAACACTCAACTGCACCGCCTTGCAGCGCCGCCGTGGAGGAGAATCGGAGCTAGAGGACACCAGAGGGACGACCAGACGGAGGAGGCGAACTGATCTGGAGAGTTTTCGTCGCCGGAGACCGCCGCAGTTCGCCGGAAAAGTCGGGTCGGATCCATCGGGTTCGGGTCGGGTCAGACGGAAAACTCAGATAGTGAAGGTATCGACCGAGAGAGAAAAGAGAGAGAAAAAAAAGGTTTCCGGAAATGGAAACTGAAATTATGAAAATAATTTCTGATTTTCTCTATTTATACTAAAACGGAAACTTCTTCCGATAGCCATATCTTTCTCATACGAATTCTGATTCCCGCGTTCCGCATGTCCACGAACACGTATCGACGCGCTCTACAACTTTCGTGAAGGAAGTTTCCCGAGAATCCAACGTACAAAAAGTCAAACTTCACACGACCCCCTAAACTGTGAAATTCAAATAATTATACGGACGAAAACCATTCCACTTCACATACAATCTACGAATAAAGCACAATAACAATTACTCGTACAACTGGTCCATTATTAATTACCAAAATTAAATAACAGAAATGCAGGTCATCACACCTTCTCTTCCATTACTATACTACATCCACCCTGTATACTTGCAGGAATTCCATCACCACCCCCTGAGAGGGCCCTTCCCCGCCGCCTCCTCTACTACCAGCATGTCACTCTCGAGCCATATACTGCCAACAATATGCTAAGGTTAGTCAAAGTCAGTCAACACTCCCTATTGTCTTCTCCACTCCACTCCAGGCCACGATAAATTTAAAAAAAAACCCAAAAGATAAATTCTTAGAGCCATAATGCCTAGACTAGTCTTTTCCTGAAACCTAAAACCCAGACACACAAAATCGCCTCAACGACACAAAGGGACCCAATTTTTTTCGGTTAAAACCGAAGTGAACTCACCCGAACCCACATTTCACGACAGGAAACCAAATAAAAACGCAAACCCAAAAAAAAAAACAAAATTGAGTCCTTACCTATTTGTCTTTCTTGATGAACTTGTTTAGACGAATAGCAGTAGTGAACACCGGGAGATTTCTTCAACATTCAAGAACACACAAACAGAGAAGATTCAAGCTTTTTGGCAAAAAAAAAAAAAAAAAAGCACCAACCTATTTCTTGTTCCTTTCTCTGGAAATTTGGCAAGAATATCAAGCCAGTAGTTGTCTTCCCTCTCTCTCCTCCACTTATATTGGTTTGATGAGAGCACGGGGACAGTTGGACGTGCGCCGTAGCTCGGTGCCGTCCACGACGCCATTATTACTCGTTACAGAATCCAGTATGCCAACTTTCGTGTACTAAATACAAATCACAACGAGACACCTGTCGCCAGGATGTAGAAGATACACCAAAAGACGCATCCAACCTTTTGCCAATAATCCTAATAGCGATATCGGTCCAATCAAACTCACCACCCCAGTTAAGATTCCTTTTAGGTGGGGACTGGTGGGTAATCACTGGGTTGAACTCACGTGGGAAGAATGCTTGCCTTGCACTTCCGATATTTCTACCATAACAAACTCCGCACCCAAGGGAACTCTTGACAGGGAACCTGTTTATATGCATATTTCTCAAGCACAAATATTGAAAGAACAAGGATTACTAGCCTTCACGAAACACCACTGATCACACTTAGACATGATCTCGATACCTTACATTTCGGTTTCGGGAACTCTAATCCTCCCACATTGGAAATGGGAGGAACCGCACTCCCCAAACTTCTTATAAATTCTCTCTGTTGCCATCGAAAGGTAACTGTTTACTATCTCTTCCTAATTGTCACCATCTTATAACGATACTGACTTAGACAGTGGAGAGTTGAAGGTCGGCACACCCAGTCTTCCTTCTGACCTTTGTTAATTCATCTTACAGGTTGACAAGAGGGTGAAAGCGATAGTAACACATTATCCCGTGATTCTACTGGTCCTTATCATATCAATTTTACCACAAAAACAGAAATAAAAATAATAATTGTTATGAAATGATCATATTACCCATCACATGTAGGTTATGTGCTTCACATATAGATTGAAAACATTATAATTACCGGAGATGGTGTAAATTTTATAGTTCAAGAAATTGATTTTCTCAATTGCAAGTTTGTGTTGTAAATTGACAATTATGCCCAAGTTTAATTAGGGGGTATTTGACAATTATTGTTCCTTGAGGCAGATGAAAAATTAGTTTTTTCACCAACAATGTCTGAGCACTGAGGAGACTTTTCATGTGATACCTGAATTTACAAAGTTTCAATGTGATACCTGAATTTATTTTTTCTTATAAATGTCGTACCTCCACTCAATTTTTGTCACGGAGCCATTAACCTACCCATGTGTGACTCACGTGAGGCACAAAATGAGTATAAAAGAACTGATTTGTCCTATTGTAAGTTTTATTTATTTATTTATTTATTTTTATCTGAACCATGGTTTAATATGAACAAAATAATTAAATTAAATGAATTTTATAGTTAAGAGAGAAATAAAGGAAGAATAAAAAAATCTCTTTTTTGATCTCGCTCTTAATTTCTTGAAACAAATCAAATCCAAAACCAATTACCCATTATTGTTCTTCGTTGGGTACTTATTTTGTGATTTCATCTCCCATCAATCCGCAAACAGAGAGCATATTAATCACTTGATATTTGGCTCTGTATAATCAACTTTTTTTTTCTTTTTTTTTGAGGGAAATGAAAGACTAATTCATTGATGAAACATCATTACAATCAGAGAGTATAAGAGCCTCCACACTTGGAGGGATGTTGGTAAAGAAATCACTACCAAATTGACCAGCTTTGGCCTCCTGTGCTAAAGTATGCGCTACTAGATTAACCTGCCTACTGCCGAAAACCACTTTAGCATCTAAAGCATCGTGCAACAGGTTTCGCAAGTCATCAATTAAGAACCCCAACTCCAAGTGATCAAGGGATGAGCCAGAGATAGCTTGAACCAAATCCATACAATCCGTTTCCACTATCACCGGTGTGAAATGCTGATCAATAGCCAACTGCACTCCTAGAAGCAAAGCCAACAACTCCGTATGCCGAGCAGAACTAGACACCATTACTGTATGTCGAAAGCCCCCCAGAACAACTCCTCCATGGTCCCTGAACACACCTCCCAATCCTGTGATACCCGAATCCAAACAAAAAGCCGCATCAACATTCAATTTAATAAAACCAATAGGAGGCTTTTTCCATTAGGTCAAAGACCCTGATCTATGAGCAGAAGGTAAGGGAGTGCGAGCAGCCTTGTAATCCTCCCACCAACCCATCGTTATTGGCACAAGATCAGTAGCCAACTTACACTTCTCATCCCAAATCCGGGAGTTTCTGTTACGCCAAGTAGCCCAGATGGTCATCAATAAAGGAGCAAAATTTGCAGGGGACTGTGAGTAAATGGACACCAACCAGTTCGCAACACAAGAGGCACCTGAGAGATTAGGAATATGAGCTACCTGGAGCATACTAACTGCATGGGGACAATCTCGTAGGGCATGAATAGGGGACTCAACTTCTTCATCACAAAACAGACATTGGGTATCAATATCAATACCTCTTTCACTAAGCCTGCTTCGTGTAGGAAGAATATTAGAGGCCGCCTTCCAAGCACAAACCTTCACATTACCTGGCACAAGGGCATACCATAATTGTTTCCAAAGAGCTGCACTAGGGTTAGGATTAGAAGGCTCCTCTTCAAGAATCCTACACCTAGCAATATGGTAAGCAGACTTCACTGTAAATCTACCTTTTCTATCAGCATCCCAAATCCATCTGTCTGCATGGTTTTGAGGGCTAAGTGGAATTGCTTGTATCTTCTGAACAATATGTGTAGGGAATAAATTAGATAAAAGAGTAGAGTCCCACACACCTAGAGAAAGAAACAGATCTGCAACCACATTAGCTCGATCAGACCTATACAAACTCAAGTCCTCCCCCATTAGCCAAGGATCTGCCCAGATATTAGTGGTCGTCCCATTGCCAATATGTCTCCGGATACCTACCCGTAGGATATCTCTACCTTGCACGATACTCCTCCAAGCATAAGAGGGTTGCGCCCCCAAAGTAGCTTCCCAAAAATTACAGTGAGGAAAATACAAAGCTTTTAAAAGCCGGCCAATCAAAGAATCCAGGTTTTGGGTTAATTTCCACCCTTGCTTTGCTAACATGGCAAGATTAAAAGCAAATAAATGTCTAAAATCCATACCTGCCATACTCTTGGGTTTACATAAATCATCCCAAGTACGCCAATGCATAGACCTCTTCTCCACCGTACTACCCCACCAAAACTGAGCACATAATTGGTGAAGCTCCTGAATAAGAGACTGAGGTAGCAGATAACAATTCATCGTATACAGAGGCATAGCCTGAGCTACTACCTTGATTAAGATCTCTCTACCAGCACTGCTTTAAGAGTTGAAAATTCAATGTCTCTATTGAACTGCATATGTTGATTTTTTTCTACTCTAATTCAATCTGACTAAACATTAACTAAATGTTAACGTCACAGTGATGTAACCTTTGAATTATTTTATTTATTTATTTATTTATTATTATTATTATTTTACATGATGGGTCGAGTTCCACCGTCTCCACAGCGCCGACTCATGGTTGACTTGGTGTTGACTATCTCATTCATTTGTTGGGATCTTCAATTTGCTCAACTTTCACTCTATAGTCTTTCAATTTTCATGACTTCGTTGAGTTCCTACTAATAAACATGGGTTAGTTACATAATATTTAGCTTACAGATTAGCTTATTTCTAGTGTTAACATGCATAAGAATGCGGGTAATCATAGCACATACAAATTGTCGGATCCATACAACAATTGACACCAACCAATCACCACCACCAAACCGCAATCCAAGGGCTCCACTGATCGAATCGACTCCATCTAGTCACCACAAACCAGTGCTCCCTCTCACATCTTGTGGATGAACATTGTCAATTTTCTCTACCCTTATAGAGAAAAACATCGTACCTCCACCCACAGAGGTGAAGAGAAATTAACGGAAAGACAAGCTCAAGGCCTACAAGG
Source organism: Rosa rugosa (assembly GCF_958449725.1). Lineage (NCBI taxonomy): Eukaryota > Viridiplantae > Streptophyta > Magnoliopsida > Rosales > Rosaceae > Rosa > Rosa rugosa. The sequence goes on from NC_084825.1 coordinate 13,052,799, forward strand.
TTCTCCATTTAATTAGCAATGAAAACTGCAGAATAGTCGATAAGAGTTCTACAACCTGCAAACCCTAACAGAGTGCTATGTCAGAAAGCTGATAACAATTTACGCCATGAATCAAATACATTGTCAAATATATACATTTTCTAATGGGGTGGGTTAATTCGATGGGGAATTGATTTTTTGTTTTTCCTTATTAGGTGAAGCATCAAAATTATACGAGTTAATGTGGAAATATTTCCCTTTTTTTTTTTAGAGAATGTGGGTGTCAATCTATTGATAAATATAGAAAATATTACATATAATAGCTCACCCATTTATGAAAAGATGATGTGGTGTTAGCTCAGTGGTTAGAGCACCCACCACCTAGGATGCAGGTCCTGGGTTCGAGTCACCATGGGGTAGGAGTGAAATCATTTGATCATCTTTAAAGAAAAGAAAGAAAAAAAGCTCATCCAAGAGAGGGCTACGACAAGATTGAGCCATCCTTAGGGAGCCCTTAGAGGGCTAAACCTGAATTGGAACAGTAGAACAGGGCTACCTAAAATGCAAAATTATCCAACATCACCAGAAGTAACTAGTAACCTGACACTAGGAAAGGTTCCGGAATGAAACCAAGAACTAATCCTAGTATTATTCATTGATCCCTAAGATCACCCCATGCAGAGGAGGATCTCAGAGGACAATGCTAGAGGAAAAAACCTAAACAAATCTAGATTTAAAACCCTAATCAGACTGGACCCAAAACAAATCAAGCCCAGCCCTTAGATAGCCCAACAAAAAGAAAGCCCAAGTAAGGCTAGCACTCTACCCCCTGACCCCGACCCATGCCAAGAGCAACCAGGGCACCAGCCTCTGCCTACCACCGCCTGGACGCCCGCCTCCACCTACACCTGCACACCCCGCGCATGATCCAGACCAGACGACTGACAAGCATTTGCCCTCTGCTAGCCAACCGAACCAGATCCAGCGAATTAGATCCATGAGGACTACAATGGCCCAGCCACTCCCGGCGAAACAACCTCCTCCACCTCCCACCCCGGCAGGAATAGCAGATCGGTGCTGAGACTAGGAAGACCTGCCCGACAACGTCGCAGTCGGACGGAGCATGAAAAAGAGTGGAGGCTGCTTCTCGAGAGAGAGACGAGAGAGCAATCCTTTTGCCTTTTATTGAAGCAAGGGTATCAATTATTAAAGAGTTCAATGAAAATACACATAGTGACACACTTGTTAACATATTTTTTTATTTTTTGAGAAGCACTTGTTAGCACATCTTACCAATCCAATAAGCCCAGAATTATAGATGAGTTTATTGGACTAATTAAACCTATGTGGAACAAGGTCTGCTAGTTAAAACTTTTCTAAAATGGAGAGATATTTGTAGTATATTTTTAGATTCTTAAAATGACATAATTCATGGATGATGTCCAATGTTCTTGATTAATTTTCAAGTACAACTGTATTTTTCTTAACGTAACTGTGTGCACAAGTGAATTATTGTCAACGTAACTATGCTCGTAACTAGTCTCAACCATTGATTAACGCACTTGATGAAAAAAGGAATTTATTGATGTAGTATGCATGAACCTTTGGTGCTTGCATTTACCTTATAATTCTTTTCAAAAACTATAATATACTTGAAAGAGGAAAAAATTGTAATTTTTTTCCAGATCATGAAAGTAAGAATTTATGATTGAATCCCCACCAACTTTATTTACTCAAACGAGAAGGTAGCAAGAGTCATACCTCTACTGATGTTCCATTATAAGAACAATACATTGAGCAAGGTATCAAAGTACCAGCCAACCTTCCATATGATGTTTTTTACCTTTTGTGCTAACTTAATTCCAAGTTTGGTTCCATGTTCAAATTGAAAATATGAAACTACTTAAAAAGCCAATGCACTGATTAACACCACATATGAAAACTCAGTATGGAAGGTTATACGGAGATTTGAGTAATTAGCCGAAACACATATTGGTGTGATGCATGTAATATCTGAGAGGGAAAACGGTTGTCCAAAAACTAAATCTCAGGGAAGCCTTCGTCATCAAATTAATCCTCCAACTTTGAAATTGCATATTACAATTACGATCTGAGATTGCATACCATTTTTGAACGAATGCACATTAAATTCAACCCTTAATAAAAAGGAGTTCATGTCTTACAATCTTTTCATCAAACCCAATTTTCTAATCTCAGTTTGAGGATGAAGAAACCAGGTGCAGTGGAAGCATGTCCTTTGGAGTCCCAGGTTGCCTCTGAAGTACCACCATCGCCTTCTTCGCTTCCCAAAGAAGGTGGTGATGGTGATGACAAGAGCAATATGAAGATGAAGGAGAAAGTAATTGTCTTAATAGACGAGCCCCAACAATCACTAGAGAAGGAGAAGGAGGCTGCGGTGGGTGGATCCACCAGCTCTGGTGTGGTGCTTGATATGACACCTTCCAACCAGGGTCCTCCGGGTGGATCCAATCTAGAACTCGCTCTTTTCAACTCTTCGTCGTCTCAATTAGTACCAGAGGTGGTGGAGGTGGAGGAGGGCTCAGACGAGAACCCAGTGGCACGTGATCAGAAAAAGGAGCCCAGGGTTTTCAAATGCAACTTTTGCCAGAGAAAGTTCTCGACCTCCCAGGCCTTGGGAGGGCACCAGAACGCCCACAAGCAGGAGCGCCAGCTGGCTAAACGGCGGAGTCAAGCATTTGATCATATGGGTGGATTAGGGCACTCGCACTTTCCTTATCACAGCCCATATTCAGGCTTCTCCACACACTCTCTCTATGGATCTTACAACAGGTCTTCTCTTGGTGTCAGAATGGACTCCATGATTCATAAGCCTTCTTATACCCCGTGGTCCCAAACTTACGGCCGCTTTGGCCTTGCCCTCGGCGGTGCTGCCAGCGGCCTCGCTGGAGGCGCTTCTGGCTGGTCGCGGCCAGGCTCGAGCCTCATCAACTGTATTGATCAACATAGGCTAACCTCCTTGCAAGGCCTCCAGAATAATATCAATGAATTAGGGCTTGCTGGACGAACTGCTACCGCTCCAAGATTCGAGCAGGGGAGTACTAGTGGTCTTCAAAACTTTGGTGGTTCAAATCTGTCAGCTCTCAACAACAGGGTGCCGCCAACAAATGGTGCTGATCTTCTCCGACAAGCAGAGCCTCCTCAATGTGATACCGATGGTGCTGGACTCGATCTGTCCCTTAAGCTTTAGTTTATTTCAATTTTAGTTTTATTGCTGTTCTATCTATTTTAAGTTATACACAGGGTATGTTGAAAGTTAATGTCATTTAGATGTTAATCTTCTGGATTAGATTTATGTATTTCTTCCAATCGATCTGTTGTTCTCATTTGTAATGTAGTTCCTTTAGCTTTTGAAATTCAAAATATTCAGAGATTAAATAAAAAAATAAAAAAGATTTGTGCTGTTAGTGTCATGATCTATAATCTTAATTTACGTTTATTTCCCAATTAATTAAGGGGTTTTTTTTTTTGAGAAGAAAAAAACCTAATTAATTAAGGGTTTGCAATTTAATGCAGTTGGAATTAGGCGCATGAGAGAACTTTTATCGCCATGATGATTTGAACAGATCGAGCATGACTCTAATTTGTGTCAGTTTAGATATTGCACTGATCGATCAATCTGTAATATATCTTCAATGATCCGCCTGGATCGAATTCTATGTGATAGTTGATGGAGCATATTTATTGTTTTCAAAAGTTCAAAACTTGGATTGATAATCAACCAGTCATTCATATCCTTATTAGAGTCCAAGGAGATTTTGAGGCGAAAATAGAGTTCTTACTACAATCCAACCCTAAACGGTCAAATTAACTAATGTGGATGGAATAGTCAACTCGTACATCCTACCAACTAATATGTCTACGTAAAGAGCAATGCATTAACGTCCTAAACGGCCAAATTGACTAATCCGGATCATATAGTTAACTTGTTCATGCTAACAAGACCGCCTTTTATGTTTTATTTTTTAAGGTAATCGACAAAATTAACCTTCAATAACCTGCCTGGTTCAAATTCTTTGTGATAGACGATGGACATATTTATTGTTTTTAAAAATTCAAAACTCAAATTGATAATTAGCGAGTCGTTTATCTTTATTAGAGTTCAAGGAGAAAAACCTCAGTGAGAAACAAACCCACCGACGCAAAAATAGAGTCGTGCTGCAATTGAACCCCTAAACGGTCAAGGATGTCTCTACGTAGAGAGTACGGCATTAATTATACATTTCTATGTATAGAGCAATGCATTAACCTTAAACGGTCCTGCTTCTACCTCTCAAGTTATTCGCTAGCGGCTCAATCAAAGGAGTACAGAGTTACAATAATTACCAAGGAACACTACACCAATTTTTCAATCAGACGACAGTTTTTCACTGTCGTCTGAGTATAAGGTTTGCTGTTGTCTATCTCAATGCGGTTTGATACATGAATCAGACAATACCAGAAAACTGTCGTCTGATAAAATTTAGTACAACAGCAGTTACTACCCAGTCTGTTGTCTGAATACCACAAAGAATAACAGCGGCTTATATACTTACTGTTGTCTGAATTCTGTGCCAGACAACAGGGGCTTATATGCTTGCTGTTGTCTGAATTCTGTGCCAGACAACAGGGGCTTATATGCTTGCTGTTGTCTGAAGGCTGTGCCAGACAACAGGGGCTTATATGCTTGTTGTTGTCTGAAGGTTGGGTCAGACAACATGTAGCTGAAATTCCCATTGTCTATCCATTATTGATATTATAGGTTTCTCCGAAAAACTGTTGTCTGTTGTTTTGCTAGACAATGGCTTTCTCATTCTTTTAGTCCTTAATGTATTATAGTTAGATAGCTCATACAACAATTTTTGCTAGGCATTTTATGATGAATAATTATTAGACAATAGTTTTTAGCTGGAATAGAATGGTCTGAGAGACATTCAAAAGACCGACATTCTACATATATGGAATCCAAATGACAACACATTCAAAACAAATTCATTTATGTAAAGATCCGATACATTCATCCATATATTCAACAAAGTTATTCCATCCCAACATTAACCCTAACCATAAACTTATACTTGTCCATAAATGTGATGCGCATTAACGTCCTAAACCTCACAAATAAGTGAAAACAATGCACCAGCAGCTTTAAGCCTTAACTCCTTTATGCTTGCTAAGATAACCATATTTACAACATCAACTGGCAAAGCAACAGGCGGATCATCGACCAAATTGCTAGTTGGAATGGCAATATCCTCTAGACCCCCAGTTATGTCCTCGCACACCAACCTTAGACAATAAAACAACAGAAAGTATTAAGAGCTGAATTGCAACTCATATTTCAATTATTTGTAACAAATTATTCTCCAAATACCCTCGTATTTCTGATATAGATTGTGGTACACGTCCATTAACAAATTGAATCTGTCAGAGTTAAAAATCATATTAAAGAGAAACCAAAATCTCACCCAAAGGTAAAAATGCTTACTGGTTCACCATACCAGACTGGACAATATGAAAATGAAAGCGAGATCACAAATCCATAACTTAGGACATAGATAGCATATAATATTGGATCTAAAGCAAAACTAATGAAAATTGAAAAAGAAAAACGAAAATGTTGGTGAAAAATAGATAGAGGAATTAAAGCAACTGGCATAGAAAGACAAATAACATTAGAAAGAGTGCAAAGCCATCTTTGGCATAATTCAAACTAGTATCCAAAGCAAAACAAATAGTGCAACACATTCCAATCACACTAAATCGAAACTTACCACTCAAAAGTTACCTGCCAATAGATGATAGTCCAAGGCCCCTTGATCCTAGAAACCACATTCGGCACACAACTTTCACACCCTCCCAGCAACCCCATTAGAACTTCATGACCAACATTCTCCTCACTAGCAATCTCAATCCCCCCAAAGATCTCACCTTTCCATAATGAGAGTAATATACACGAAAAGATGTGCAAATACCTTGTTCCAAAGTATTTGCTGGTCCTATGAACCCTTTCCACCAGAGAATTCCTAAAACCAGTAATATAATGAAGACTCCTCCCGCCATGATTCCAACCACTGCACCTGCCGATATACCGCTACTTCCACCTCCTGGCTGGGTTTCTTGAGGGGGTGGAAAGTCTGCCAGAAGAGAATAGCTTTAGCAGAGTAAATGTTATTGATAGGAGTGAATTATTCAACCAGCTAACTAATGTAGAAAGAAATAAATGATGCAACCCTTTACTGGAACTTCTGTACGAGTAGATGATATGAAACATAAGTTGTTCTGCCATCTCTTTCTTTGGTGCCATTCTTATTCTTACATACTTTCTTGACAAAATGAAAGTTTTACATAGAAACACCAAACTTCAACACATTAGCAGAAGAAGGTCAGAGAGCTTATAGCGTAAAAAGACATACCAAAATCTATAGAGATAGCTGATATAAGAGGACCATAGTCTCCTCTGTAAGGAACACCTGTTGTCCCTTTCCCAGCCCAGAATAAACGGATCTCCAAAGTACCAGAAGTTACGTTAGCAGTGAACTTTTTTGTGACTGAGTTTCCAAAGCCACTGCTGCATCTGAAATGTTGAAATTCTTGAACGCTAGTGACCCCTGCAAAGTAGTACAATTACATAACAGTTCATGTTCATTGAGCAGAAAGGGCAGTAAGTAAAGAATACTATTAAACCTCATCTCCACTTCTAGACATTTTGATTCACCAAATTCATATCTCCCTAGAGTCACCGATTCGATTACCGCAATGACACTAAAATTCTAAAAAAAACAAGTACAAATTACAGCAATTTCCAGATCAAGAAGAGAGGGAAAAAAAAATCTCTAATTCCACAAAAAGATAAATTACCTTAGTGTCAAGAAAAGCAACACCAGGTAAATGCAGTAAATTAAAACATATAATTTTAATTTCACAATGAATATACACTTGAGATTGCCAAAGAAGCTATTATGTAGGTACCCAGAACGACCACACAAGATTCATCCAAAAACATCTGCAATCAGTAAGCAGATGATTAGATAAGAGATTACTGTGCATGTCAAGATTCTTACAAACAAGATCGAACCTTTGTGGCTTGTCTAGAACTAAATAATTGCAGCCAGATGCTTACAGTTCAGCAATCACAGATAACAAAACCTACAAATGTCAAACCCAAATACCCATAATTTCAAACTCAAAAACCCAGTTAAAAGATTCAAACTTTATCATGAAAAACATAAACACAAACCATTATCAAATCCCAAAACACTTCACCCTCAAAACCCAGATAAAAAACCAAACTTTCTTCAATTAGAAAGTAGAGATAAAGTTTCTTTAGCTAACTGTTTGGACCCAAAATGAACATTTTGGCCTGACAAGGCGTGTCTTGGAGAGATTGAGCCAATGTCAGTGGCTCAAGCTATATATTGTTGAAAAGCTCGAAATATATATTTAGAGGCTAAATAAAGCCTACTATGGAAGTATGACAAGTCAACTTTAGCATATTTTCCTACTTCGGCTAGGAAAAACCGAGCTAGACAAGGAAGGAGGGGTGGCAGACTAACCAAATGAAATCTAAATGTGCTGAAACTTTCCAGATCCATTCTAGACAGCCCAAGGATCATTTCTTATGAAGAGTGCAAGAACTTTTGTTGAGTGGAAGGCCTTCAAACAATCAGCCCAATTTTCTACAGAAGCAAAACTGGAAAACTGGACCTGTAAGAGGTCCAGCAGCTTTTTCGGCCCAACCACATGGAATAAAAATCTGAAATTTTACCAGGGTGATCTACACTCATACTGGAACATTTCATATGAAGAAGTCGAAGGAATATAATGAAGTCTTGTTGGAGAAATAATTGAAGGAATAAAGGGGCAGAAACTGACCTAAAACCAGCTCAATATTCACATGTTCATGTTTCCTACCCACATGAAGAAAGCTAGATGCTTTTCTTCTTTTCCTTGGATATATTTTTCAAGACAATCTCTTTAATAGATCATCATCACTTCCATGTTGTTGCACCTTCATGCCTTGCTTTCATTTCATCATTTCTCTATCTTTTCCATATTTTACAAATCACTTTCATATTCCACTTTCATTATTTTTCTTCCACTCATCATTTCACTCTTCTTTTTCTTCCCTATATAAACACCTTCTCTTCTCATTCTAAGACACACATTCAATTCAACAACAACATCTCTAAGATGATCTAAGTTCTCTCTAGAGCAAACCTCTCTAAGAGCAACTCCTCTCCCTCTCTTTCTCTTTCTCTTAGCGGTGATCACACTCCTAGTCCTAGTCTTCTCAGAAGCCGACCTTCAGTGCCACCAAACCCTCTGTCAACGTGCTTCGGTCCTAGTCTCCTCGGGAGCCGACGGTAGTGCCGCGACCACAACGGTTACAGAACCAGCCAAGCAAGGGTAACGCCCTAGCAACCCAGCCAAGCTAAAGTCACGCTTTAGCAAGATCTCAACATTTCCCGGTGATGTCGCTATGCTCGATCTACAATATTGAGTATCGATTGTGTTAACAAGAAGCTCAGCAAAAGTCCTCGCCACGAGGCACAAAGAATCCCACGACGAGGTTGGTGCTCTCCTCGTCCACAATCGCTCAACAGAAGTCAGGTCAAGGGACACCCCCGACGACCGCACCCGAACGGTGCTGGCACGCCCGCGCAAGAAAAGAGACTGTTGACCAGCTGCAGTAAAATTGGAGCCAAACACTAACCTTCCACATGGGCCTCTCCATGTTCGAAATCAAAGCAGCTCTATGCTTCTGAAATAGCAATTCTCCACAAACCTGAAGTAGCCAGACACACCATTCAAATATTCTATCCAAATCCTCAATACATATAAACACAATACACAGTCTTATTGAAAAAAAAAAAAAACCTTTCTGAGCTTCTACAACCAGATCAATCATACAACAAAAACAGTAGGCAGATATGAGCAAATCAAAGAAACCCTATCAAAACTATCAACCCAAATTAAACATGGAAGCTGTTAACATATATCTATGTAACTATTTCGAATAACAGACCCATATCAATTTCATGCTAAATTAAAAGTCGGAAATTAATCGATACCCATCAAAAGTCCTCCTTGAAAATTCAGGAGCCTCAAAATTGTCTACTGATTCGTTAGAAACATCTCAAATTAGCATCCAAACTAAGTCTAAAAGAAGATAAATCTTAAAAGAAGACCAACCTGTATTTCTGTCAAAGCCTCAATGCGGGTCTTCAGCTCGGGTGATTCCAATTTGTTAGAATGCAATCCAGCCAACGTCTTAAGCATATGCACACAAAAGAAAAACACCATTAAACATTTTCAACAAGAACATCCAACTCGATAAAACTTAATCGACAAATTGGGAAACATAACGAAACCCAGAAACTACATAGAATCAAAATTAAAGAAAATCAAACTCCTTTACATAGAGAGAGATGGAGGAGAGAGAAACTGGATCTGGAAGACTCTTTCCTCCGTCATTGATCTCCGACCACCAAGGTGGACTCACTGCAGCCACCATCTTCTTCGCCTTCCTCCGACCAGTCAACGGCAAACTGCACGTCCTCCGGCCACGACTAGAAGCAAGTGTTTGGACCCAAAATGAGCATTTTGGCCTGACAAGGCACGTCTTGGAGAAATTGAGCCAATGTCAGTGGCTCAAGCTATATATTGTCGACAAGTTCGAAATATATATTTAGAGGCTAAATAAAGCCTACTATGAAAGCATGGAAGCATGGAAACATGAAAAGTCAACTTTAGCACATTTTCCTACTTCGGCTAGGAGAAACCGAGCTAAACAAGGAAGGAGGGGCGGCAGACTGACCAAATGAACTTGAAATGAGCTGAAACTCTGCAGATCCATTCTAGACAGCCCAAGGATCATTTCTTATGAAGAGTGCCAGAGCGTTTTTTGAGTGGAAGGCCTTCAAACAATCAGCCCAATTTTCTACAGAAGCAAAACTGGAAAACTGGACCTGTAAGAGGTCCAGCAGCATTTTCGGCCCAACCACATGGAATAAAAATCTGAAATTTTACCAGGGTGATCTACACTCATAGTGGAACATTTTTTATGAAGAAGTCGAAAGCTCATTCTAAAGTCTTGTTGGAGAAATAATTGAAGGAATAAAGGGGCAGAAACTGACCTAAAACCAGCTCAATATTCACATGTTCATGTTTCCTACCCACATGAAGAAAGCTAGATGTTTTTCTTCTTTTCCTTGGATATATTTTTCAAGACAATCTCTTTAATAGATCATCATCACTTCCATGTTGTTGCACCTTCATGTCTTGCTTTCATTTCATCATTTCTCTATCTTTTCCATATTTTACAAATCACTTTCATATTCCACTTTCATTATTTTTCTTCCACTCATCATTTCACTCTTCTTTTTCTTCCCTATATAAACACCTTCTCTTTTCATTCTAAATCACACATTCACAACACAACAACATCTCTAAGATGATCTAAGTTCTCTCTAGAGCAAACCTCTCTAAGAGCAACTCCTCTCCTTCTCTTTCTCTTAGCGGTGATCACACTCCTAGTCCTAGTCTTCTCAGAAGCCGACCTTCAGTGCCACCAAACCCTCTGTCAACGTGCTTCGGTCCTAGTCTCCTCGGGAGCAGACGGTAGTGCCACGACCACAACGGTTACAGAACCAGCCAAGCAAGGGTAACGCCCTAGCAACCCAGCCAAGCTAAAGTCACGCTTTAGCAAGTTCTCCTCACTTCCCGGGGGTTCTCGCTCTACTCGATCTACAACATCGAGTATCGATTGTGTTAATAAGAAGCTCAGCAAAAGTCCTCACCACGAGGCACAAAGAATCCCACGACGAGGTTGGTGCTCTCCTCGTCCACAATTGCTTGATAGAAGTCAGGTCAAAGGACACCCCCGACGACCGCACCCGAACGGTGCTGGCACGCCCGCGCAAGAAAAGAGACTGTTGACCAGCTGCAGCAAAATTGGAGCCAAACATTTTGGCACGCCCAGTGGGACCACATCAGAAGCTTTTCTCTTGAAGCACATTCAACCACCGGGCTTCAAAACATTTTCAAACATTTTGGCACGCCCAGTGGAACTATACTAGAGTCTTTTTTCGTCATCATTGAGATGCCAGGGGAAAATCTTTACCAAAAGAAGTTCCTAAAGTGAATTGATGGACAATGTTGCCACCATTGGCGATACCGCCATTAATGATGAGTTTATGCCTATTCCCATCCCAGAGGGGGCAAGCATTGATGAACAGCTCGCGATCATCATGGCCAACATCGAGAGGAATAAAGAAAAGCAAGCCAGGGACATGGCCATTTTGATCGCAAAAACAAAGCAGAGGTTTCGCGATTGGGACCTAGAAATTGAGCAGAACGCTCGAGAAGAGGTCATTTATGAGGCTGATTTGCCTATAGGTGGCAATCAACCTAATGGCCTCACTGGTGAATCACAGCCTTACATAGAGGCTACTTATGGAGAACGTCATCAACAAGATTGTTCTTCAGACAAGAAAATTGTCTCTGAACAAATATCTGATGTCTCCACTGATCAAGCCAAATATGTGGCTACTGATCAGATGCATGGGGGGCAAGATATGACCCATGATCATCCCTTTGATCAAGAGAAGTTGGCGACAGTTGGCGACAAAGCCGATCTTGGGACACCGTCATCTTCCAAATTACAATTGGAGATCATGTCTCGTCAACCAACAAAGATACTTGGGGGGCAAGAATACCCCTCTCACGAGCCAAATTCCTCCAAATTCTTCAACGAGAAGTATCTTTGTTCTTTTTCTATAAGCTCTCATAGGAGGGATTTTTACCCTATAAATTTTGATACATCGGAGCTTGGAGTGAAGCATAGATGGCCTCCCCCGTGGCCTTCTGGAGGTTAGCCAAATATAGTGCTGCTAACTTCTTTCTTTGTTTTTAAATTTCCTGTCAATTTTCAGTTTTCATTTTTATTTTCGTCATTTATGAATCATAACGGAATAGGTGAAGTCTCTTTTGTTAATATTGGCCTAAACTCCTTATTGGTGCCTAGTTCAGGTCCCTTAAGGTTAAGGGCGGCTTTTATTAACACTTGTTGAACTGTCTTCACACTTATGACATTTCTCATCTTAGTAAGTATAGCCTATGTGAAATGGTGTCTAGAAAGGGGACAACGTTCATGACAGGTTCTTGAATCCAGAAGTGCGTGCAAATGGGCCTAAACCACTATGTGGGAGTAGCTCATGCCAAAATGGATTCTGCCTCTCTTGTTCGCCCTCCCCCACCTGACCATTTCAGTAAGGTTGCCCAAAGGATTTGAAAGAAAATTTGTGTCTAGACGACTATACTTGGGCCGCATGTCTAAACCTTGATTCACAATGTCTTATTAAAATTAAAAAAAAAATACAAAAATACAAAAAGAGTTTCAAATTTGTGCGTCGCGGAGGATGCAAAAAATTGTGTTCTTGCCTAATAGTGGCTGGAACTTGCTAATATACTTAAGAGGCCATTGGTATTGGTCTGGGCACATATACAAGAGACATTTAATATGCCTAGTATGGTATTAGCAGTGGAGGAGGTCAAATCAATATTTTTGCCAATAATTGTGGCGAAAGCTGGGTTGCGAATATTTTTGGCAGCGAAGTGGTTTTAATTATATGGCCTCGTAAAGGATGGTTCGCGAAGGAAGACTGGCGATTAATATATGTATGCTCACTATGTATAATTAAGAGGGAGAGATGCCATTGTTCAAGTAATTTTAATCAAGCCAATACAAGTGGCTTTGGAGCAACGACATTATAAGAGCAGTGCTGATTCAAGACCTCTTCAGTCAAGACGAGGACCTTTGACTTCGAAGTCTGGGGGGCAATGTTTGGATCCAAAATGAGCATTTTGGCCTGACAAGGCACGTCTTGGAGAAATTGAGCCAATGTCAGTGGCTCAAGCTATATATTGTCGACAAGTTCGAAATATATATTTAGAGGCTAAATAAAGCCTACTATGAAAGCATGGAAGCATGGAAACATGAAAAGTCAACTTTAGCACATTTTCCTACTTCGGCTAGGAGAAACCGAGCTAAACAAGGAAGGAGGGGCGGCAGACTGACCAAATGAACTTGAAATGAGCTGAAACTCTGCATATCCATTCTAGACAGCCCAAGGATCATTTCTTATGAAGAGTGCCAGAGCGTTTTTTGAGTGTAAGGCCTTCAAACAATCAGCCCAATTTTCTACAGAAGCAAAACTGGAAAACTGGACCTGTAAGAGGTCCAGCAGCATTTTCGGCCCAACCACATGGAATAAAAATCTGAAATTTTACCAGGGTGATCTACACTCATAGTGGAACATTTTTTATGAAGAAGTCGAAAGCTCATTCTAAAGTCTTGTTGGAGAAATAATTGAAGGAATAAAGGGGCAGAAACTGACCTAAAACCAGCTCAATATTCACATGTTCATGTTTCCTACCCACATGAAGAAAGCTAGATGCTTTTCTTCTTTTCCTTGGATATATTTTTCAAGACAATCTCTTTAATAGATCATCATCACTTCCATGTTGTTGCACCTTCATGTCTTGCTTTCATTTCATCATTTCTCTATCTTTTCCATATTTTACAAATCACTTTCATATTCCACTTTCATTATTTTTCTTCCACTCATCATTTCACTCTTCTTTTTCTTCCCTATATAAACACCTTCTCTTTTCATTCTAAATCACACATTCACAACACAACAACATCTCTAAGATGATCTAAGTTCTCTCTAGAGCAAACCTCTCTAAGAGCAACTCCTCTCCTTCTCTTTCTCTTAGCGGTGATCACACTCCTAGTCCTAGTCTTCTCAGAAGCCGACCTTCAGTGCCACCAAACCCTCTGTCAACGTGCTTCGGTCCTAGTCTCCTCGGGAGCCGACGGTAGTGCCACGACCACAACGGTTACAGAACCAGCCAAGCAAGGGTAACGCCCTAGCAACCCAGCCAAGCTAAAGTCACGCTTTAGCAAGTTCTCCTCACTTCCCGGTGGTTCTCGCTCTGCTCGATCTACAACATCGAGTATCGATTGTGTTAACAAGAAGCTCAGCAAAAGTCCTCACCACGAGGCACAAAGAATCCCACGACGAGGTTGGTGCTCTCCTCGTCCACAATTGCTTGATAGAAGTCAGGTCAAAGGACACCCCCGACGACCGCACCCGAACGGTGCTGGCACGCCCGCGCAAGAAAAGAGACTGTTGACCAGCTGCAGCAAAATTGGAGCCAAACAGCAAGGTCACATAGTTCCGTTCAGTCCACCTTCGAGATGAGTCCCAAAGAAAATGGGTCAGTGGGTGGGGGGAGGGGGGGGATGGAGAGAGAGAGGGTTTCAGGGAAGTGCTTACATATATAGGTACCAGAGCTCTTTCATGTCAAGTACCTATGAAAGTGCATACTGCATGCACCCCAATCCCCCCATATGTAGTGAGGCACCATTACATGGATTTCTTGATGAATCCATAGTACCTGAACCCACAAATTCGCACAGTAATAAGAGAAGGAGGCACAGAGAAAACAAAAATAGATGATGAAAGTATGCGATTAATCGAAAAGACCAAAACGAAATCCACCAAGGGTAGAGCTGAGCTTCCCCATCACGAACCCAACCTGAATTGCAGAACTCCGATTCCATTTATCGTCTTCAAGCAGATGAGCTGATCCAAGGGTGGTGTCGTGAATTGGTGGCCAAAAATGGTGGTCTCCGATGATGGCAGAGAGAAGTGGAAGGGAAAGAGAATAGAAGGTAAGAGGAGAGGGGAGAGAGAGGCGTGTGCGGCCCGAGAGAGGAAGAAGGAGAAAAGGAGGAAATGCTAGGGTTCCCTTTACTTTATATACTGCTCTAACATTTCACCAAAATTTGGTCGAACGGAGGGAAGTGAATTTTGAAAATTTAACCAAGCCTTAAAAGCCAATTCTAGGGCTCCAGCATATTGAACCCTAAAACTCAGACAACATCAACTCAAGTACATTGTCTGAAAGAGAGTGGCACAACAGAAACCTAAAAACTGTTGTGTGAATCAGAACAATCAGACAACATCTTTCAGCAGGCATTGACTTAAAATATATCAGACAACAGACACCTAAAATAAAATAAAACAGTTGTGTGATTGAAAATAATCAGACAACAGCAAAAATAAACCATTGTATAAATGAACCTTGGACAACATCACATAATAACTGTTGTCTGAATTGACTCATTCAGACAACATCAAAAAAATCAACCATTGTCTGAAATGCTTTTGCACAAGAGCCAAGAAAAAACTGTTGTTGGATTCGAAAACTTAGACGACAGAATATTTCTTGCTGTCGTCTGATTATTTCAGACGACAGTTAAGATGTTTGCTGTCGTCTGATATGTGTTGTCTGATTCCGAAATTGGTGTAGTGGAAGAACGCGCCCCACGCGCGTCTCTCAGAAAACTAGGGTTCTCATATTTTCCTCTGTGCTCGTCCGGCGGCTCACCGCGCCGAGGCAGGCTTCTAGCCTCGTCGGAGGAGGATAGTGAGTGCAGCCGGATGGGTTATCTGTTGTTGTGATGATGGTGTGTCGATGGATTGGATCCGGCTATTGGCTGAAGATGGCAGATTCAGTGAGATACCATACCTGGACGGTGCTGCATCGATGGTGGGTAACTCGGGGCGTCGTTGCACCTCAAGGCGTCGGTGCATTAGGGGAAGATCCAGATTGGGTCGCAGGACTGGCTGCGGACTGGCAACCTGGGTGGCGGCGATGGGATCGATCGATCCTTTTGCTTTCGCCCCGATCTCGGCGAGTTGCAGTCTGGGTTGTTTGGTTGCTAGGATGGTGGGATGGCGATCAAGGCCTTGACTCGATGGTGGTGTGCCGGTGTAGGTGGTGCAGAGGAGGCGGTGGCGTCGCTGTGCAGGGGGCGATGGTGTTGATGCTCGATTGGAACGCGGACGGTGGTTGCCTGGGAGGAACAAGAAGGGGGCGGCGAGATCTGGTGCAGAGGGTCTTGGATCGGATCAGATTGTTCCGATCTGGTTTGGGCGGTTTGCAGCAATCCAGGCGAGGGGGATGAGTTGGTGTGGCGGCCAGCAGCGTGGAAAGGGGGTTGGGCCGGGTTATGTGTGTTGGGCCCTTGTGGGTGGGCTTACTAGGTTTTAGGGTTTGGTCTTTTGGTTTTGTTTTTCGGTAATAAGTTTTAGTTGTTGGGTCGGTGCACAGCAACTATTGGCATAGACAATCTTCTATTCGGCGGTCTAGAGGGTCGTTCCTGTTCTGGAGTTGGGTCAGCAGCGGTGGCGAAAATGTCTGGCTGTGACATACTAGCATAGACAATCATCCTTGGCCTTCTAGTGGATCGTTCCTTTCTGGCTGCGGGTCGGAGGTGATGGCGATTTGGAGCATTTGTGGATTGCCGGTGTTGACATTAAGGTGGCACTAGAGTTGGGTTTAGTTTAGTCTCAGGTCTGATGGTCCAGCATTTCATTTTGGTCGGGTTCGAAGTCACAATGAGTGTAGACTTGGTCGATCAAAGGCAGGTCAGGAGGACTCTGGGTGGCGAGTTAGTATTGACAAAGTTGTGAGTTAGGCATTCACTGCTCCTGCGCCTGTTGTCTCTGCCTTTTAGTTGATGTGCAAGTCTTAAGTCTGTAGTTGAGTCAGGGTTTTTTTTTTGACTTCATCAGTTAGTCATTATGGAGTTCTAGTGTGAAGTCCAGTGGCCATTTCTGTGTAAGAGATGTTGCCAAAACTCATTGTAACCAGTTCGTTATTAATGAAGTTTCTTCTTGATCAAAAAAAAAAAAAAAAAAGTTATTCGCTGGCTTCCTCCTCCTGCTGGCTTTGCCAAGCTCAATTTCGATGGTTCTGTTGTCAACAATAAGAAAGCATCTGCTGGTTTTGTTATCAGGGATCACGATGGTTCTCCCCTTTTTGCTGGTGCGAGAGCTATTGGTCATGCTTCTGTCCCCATTGCTGAAGGAAGTGTTGTTCGTGATGGTCTTTATCATGCCCTCCTCCTTAACTGTCGAAAGCTTTATGTCAAAGGTGACTCCAAGTTAATTATAGACTCTATCAACAAAAAATGTGCTCATCCTTGGCGTCTTCGTACTCTTGTGAAAGACATCCTGAGTCTGGCTAGCAATTTCGAAGTTGTTTTCTTCTCTTATGTTCCCAGGGTAGCCAACTTCGTTGCTGATGCTGTTACAAATATGGGTCATAGATCATCTACTCCTATCACTTGGTCCAAAAAGTTGTCGTTCTCAGCTTTGTCTGCTTTTAATTTTGATCAGTTTAGTTCTGGTTGAAGTAGAGGCTTTAAGTTGTAATTTTTTTTCCCTCCTCAAAAAAAAAAAAAAAAAAAAAAACCCTAAATGGTCAAATTGACTAATGCGGATGAATAGTCAACTTGTTTATGCTAATAAGACCGTCTTTTACTTCAAAAAAAAAAAAAGACGGACTTTTATGTATTTTTTTAACAATGTACGGAAAAAGACAATGATAAAAGTAGTTCAGTTTATTAAGACTAAGACTTTTTTTTTTTGAAGATAATAGTCAACCACTTTATTAATAATAATAAGAAATACTACAACTTATAGATTTAGTAACTACATCAAATTGAAACATAATAAAAACAATACTAGATGCAACAGGGCATCAAAAATAAAACATAACAAGAATAATGAGGAATGCTATAAAGCATTTGATGAAGCACCGGCCAGAGCCCGGGCAATGTAAAACAGTACCAATAGTATGGCCAACCATACTTCCACGCAAAGATATCCGTCGAATAGAGGGAAACCTTCTATCAAGGTAACTGCCGGTAGTGTGACCAACCTTACCTACTCCACGCAAAATAATACGTTGAGTAGAGAGCAATCTTCTACCTAAGTAGCCGAAATTCCAATTCCAAAGTGCAGCCGAAAAATGAGCCCACAAAAATTCCCCTGGATGCCATATACGAATCCAAATAGAAGATAAAGCCCAATCAAAGATCCATCTTGAATAGCCCAACCAAAAGAAGGCCCAGATCCACAGTTGGGTACCCAAAGACTCTCTGGGCACTCAGATCTGCTCTGACCTCGACCTCAGCCAAAGTCCCGGCTTCCTTCGCCGGAGATAACCCGTCCCGGTTCTGCAACCGTGGAGCCTCACACCATCACCGAACTGCCACACCTCCATCCCGAGCTTGAACCGAAGTGTCGCACCGCCGACACTGGCCTGCTGTGCGACCTTAGGCCGTTGAAATAACTCTTGCCGCAAACTCTCTGCCTCCAGTGATTCTCCCAGTACCGAGCGAGACATCAAGCCCCAATCTGTCGCACCGCCCTGAGCGCCGTCGGACGCCATGCCCTTCAACCACCCATGGTTGGGCCTCAACCCCTCAACCAAAATTCTGATCTGATCGCACTCCGACGAAGGCTGCAAAACTTGGC